>NC_133647.1:64977439-65277439 GCF_009905375.1 Apium graveolens
TTTTAAACGCAGCGGGGTCATGGTAAAACACTTTTACACATACAAAATCCAAATAAAAGCATATAAATCGTGAATAAAAATTTGAGGGATCGAATCTAACCTTTTAAAATAATTCGGAGACAACGATCAGAGATCCTTAGCAGTTGCTCCTCAAGTGTGAAGCACTCCACCGGTATCCACCAAGAAAACGATGTTAAGGAGGAGGAAGGAGGTGAAGAGAATTGGGTTTTCCAAACTTTTTGGGTTTTCGGGTTTGATGTGGGTTAGAATAAAATAGGGTCTATAATAGTGTATTTATAGGCAAAATTTTCAGCTGAAATTTTCCCATAAATATTATTATTATTATCCCATTTATTATTCTCATTAATAATTAAAACACCTTTTAATTATTAATCCTTTTTCTAAACACTTTAGAAATAATTCTCTCTCTTGATTTAATTTCCAAAAATTAAATCCTTTAATTAATAATATTAAGAACTTTTTTTAATTAAATTTATAATCAATTAAATCTCATTTAATCAATTATTAAATTTGCCAATTAATTATTTATTTCATAAATAAATAATTATCAGCCATTATTAATTAATTCCTCCACCATTAAATCATTCTCTTTTTATGGTGTGACCATATAGGTTCAATATTAAGCCGGTAGTAGAAATAAATAATAATAAAACTATTTTATCATTATTTATATAAATTCTCTAATTTATTAAATATGATTAATTAATTAATCACATTTATTCTACATCGTGAGTGATGCTTCTCAACATATCGCGACTATCCGGATAATATGAATTCACTACTTAGAATACCAAGAACCTGTCAGTGAATAGTTACCGTACAATAAACTCCTTCTACCCTACAATGTCCCGATTAAATACAAGGCATGGATCTCGTGTCAAGCCTATCTAATTTAATCACTTGCTTACCATTTACTATGCGTAGTTCTATGCAAATTAGAAACTCCTTTCTAATTTCATTCACTCTGGCCAAAGATTCCTGAACTAGCATAAGTGGATCAGCCTTGAACATTCGCTTCCTTCACTGGAAGGGGTAGATCCTTTATTGATCATACACTATCTTCGTGTACAAATTCCTTTACCCAGAAGAGCCCTAATAATTGTCCCTGGAGACTAAGAACAAAACCAAAGCATAGTTCAGTGTACACAAGATGACTATGATGACCTCAAGTCTAAGGATACTTATACAACTATCACTATGTGAACAACTGCTGACACATGAGTGAACTCCATCAATTGTTCAGCTGTGCGAGTCATGTTCAGTGAACTTATTCTATAATAAGCACCTACATACTAGCTATAGTGTCACCACACAAATGTCTATGAGAACAGACATCCTTCATAATGAAGCAAGCATAGTATGTACCGATCTTTGCGGATTATTAATTACCAGTAAGTAATCCTATGACCAGGAACTATTTAAGTTTAGAGTTATCATCTTTTTAGGTCTCACTATTATGATCTCATCATAATCCATAAAAAGCTTTACTCTAAACTATGGTATATCTTATTTAAACACTTAAATAGATAAAGCCCGTAATAAAAACAAAACAAGTCTTTATTAATATCAATGAAATCAAAACAGATTACATAAAAGTTATTCCTAAATCCTTATGCATGATTGGACTTAGGACATATTCCTTTCAATCTCCCACTTGTACTAAAGCCTATCACTCTGGTAACTAATACCCATCTTGTCTTTATGACGATCAAAGTGACTTTCATAAAGTAGCTTTGTGAGTGGGTCTGCTATGTTGTTATGTGTGTCAACTCTAATTCAATACAATATAAGAAATGTTACCGCGCTCCCACTAACCCTTTTGTAGACGCATGGTTCATCTACGTTTTTGATAAAATCAAACTCTTTGATTGTCTCATCAAAACGAATGTTCCATCTACGAGAAGCTTCCTTTAAACCACATATGGTTCGCAGTAGCTTACACACTAGGCTTTCATTTCCCTTGGAAAGAAAACCATCTGGCTAATTGCCAGATCTCATAGTCGTAGTAAGCAGCATTCGCAAGCAAAATCCGAACTGATTTTAACAGGGCTACAGGTAAAAGGTTTCATCAAAGTCAATCCATTGCCTTTGTTTGAATTCTTTTACCACAAGCCTGGCCTTAATGGTCTCCACCTGACCATCTACTCTAATCATTCTTTTGTATCCCGTATACATAGATTTCTTTCCGGATTTCATGGCACTATGCCATTTCTCTGAGTCAACACTACTCATAGCCTCATTATAGGTCACAGGGTCGTCATCATCAATGATCGACAACTCATTGTCATTCTCAATGACAAGGCCATAATACCTCTCAGGTTGGCGAGACACTCTCCCTGATCTATGAATGGGCTGTTCCACAAAAGGTTGTTCAGTCAGAACAGGTGTTTCCACTTGATCCGTAGTAGTTTGTGCTTCTTGAACTTCATCAAGTTCAATTTTGCTCCCACTGTTTCCTTCAAGGATAAAATCCTTTTCCAAGAAGGTAGCATGTCTGGAGACAAACACCCGATGATCGGTGCAAAAGTAATACCCTAAAGTCTCTTTAGGATATCCCACAAAACTACATTTTACGGATCGATATTCCAGCTTATCTGGGTCAACTTACTTGACATAAGCTGGACATCCCCAAATCTTAACGTGTTTAAGACTCGGTTTCCTTTCTTTCCATATCTCATACGAAGTTTGAGGAACAGATTTTGGAAGGCACCTTATTCAATAAATATGCTGAGGTTTCCAATGCATAACCCCATAGGAATACTGGAAGATTTGCATAGCTCATCATGGACCGAACTATGTCTAACAAAGTTCGATTTCTCCTTTCAGATACTAATCTGGAGGAGTCCACTGGGAGACTATACCATTTACTTTGAGATAATCCAGAAACTCTCCGTTCAAGTATTCACCACCTCGATCTAATCGAAGAGTTATAATACTATGTTTGGTTGTTTCTCCACTTCATACTTATATTCTTTGAACTTTTCAAAGGTCTCAGACTTGTGTTTCTTCAAACACATATCTGAATCCAGATCTATCATCTATGAAAGTAACGAAGTATGAAAATCTACCCATGGCTTGCGTAGACATTGGTCCACATACATCTGTGTGTACCATTCCTAGCAAATTTGCAGCCCCCTCTCCATGTCTACTAAATGGAGACTGCAATGCCCCTATAAAGTGAGATTTTCATCATCCCTTTTCTTTTATTAGTTTGTTCAATCTGAAATAAATTATGTCACATACATACAGACCATTATTTAAAGCACCACATCCATAAAGAATATTATCTCTAAGAATAGAACATTCATTATTCTCAATAATAAATGAAAATCCAGCCAAGTCTAACATGGGAATAATATTCCTCACAATCGAGGGAACAAAATAACAATTATTTCAAACAATAGTCTTGCCCGTAGGCATATGTAAATGAAATGATTCTACATCTTCAGCAGCAACTCTTGCTCTATTTTCCATCAGTAGAATCACCTCCTCTTCCTCAAGAGTCCTACTTCTCCTTGGTCCCTGCAACAAATTGCAGATATGAGAACCACAGGCGGTATCGAATACCCAAGTAGAAATGACATATTCACTTCTATCATGAACATACCTGAATCAGAAGCGGTAGTCTCACTACCCTTCTTCTTCAATTCTGCAAGGTAAACCTTGCAGTTCCTCTTCCAGTGCCCCACCTTGTTACAGTGAAAGCAAACAATTTTGCTCTTGGGGTCTTCAGCTTTTGGTGGAACCGGCGTTTTCTCACCTACTTTCTTCTTCTTGGAAGAGTTCCTCTTCCTTTTCTTAGGATTGGAACCTTCACCAATTAGAAGAACAGAACTCTTCTTAAGGGGAAAAGTCGATTCCGCAGTCTTCAACATGTTGTGGAGTTCAGGCAGGCTGACATCCAACTTATTCATGTGAAAGTTCACAACAAACTGTGAGAACGAACTCAGAAGCGATTGCAAGACCAAGCCTTGGCTTAGCTCCCCATCCATGGCAAAACCAAGTTGTCCAAGATATTCAATCAAATTGATCATCTTAAGTACATGGTCATTCACAGATGATCCCTCAGACATCCTACAAATGAACAACTCCTTCGATATCTCATATCGAGCTGTCCTCCCCGCCACATCATACAACTCTTGTAGATGCATCGGGATAGTGTGAGCATCCATATGCTCATGTTACTTCTGTAGCTCAATGTTCATAGAAGCTAGCATGATACATTGAGCAACATTTGCATCATCTATCCACTTACGATACACAACATGTTCATCATTATGTGCATCACTAGCAGGTTCAGTAGGCTTAGGTGAGTCAATCACGTATTCCAGCTTCTCAATCCTGAGAACAATTCTCAAGTTTCGAAGTCAGTCAGCATAATTAGGACCAGTCAATTTGTGAGCATCTAGTATGCTCCTGAGTGATAGTGCAGAAGACATAACGTACAAAGTAAATCTGTAAATGATAAACACATAACAACACTTAGCAAATATTCGATTTCATTTCAAAATACTATATGAATCGGGTCTTTATTCATAAGTGGCTCCCACTAGTTTTCCTAATTTATTCAACCCCCTACGTAAAAAATTAAGCATTCATAATGCTAGTGGGAATAGGGATCCTACATTCCATTACACGACCCCGGCTGTAGCACGAACCGCCATGTAATGTTCAATAGGTAGACAACTCTTGTCAATTACATCTCATGTTATTCCCTAATCAAACTTTAGCCTCTTGAATAATTGAGTCTCGGCTGTAGCACGACAAACTCAATATTCTAAGTCAAGTCTAACCCAACATTCCGTACAGTTGAATCAGTCCCCAAAGGCCCACGGCTGTAGCACGTACAGACCTTCAGATTCTTATTCAAAGTACACATCTCTATGTAATAGACAAGTATTTCTTATTTCGAAATCAAAGCCCTCGGCTGTAGCACGAACCGACAATGATTCAAAAATAAGAACTACTTTTCTATCATGTTGGAAGGCTATGACCGACACAAGCCCGTTGTATCATTGGCCAATTACTACTTGATATTATTTAATTTTAGAGGGATTATATTACGTTACAATCATAATCATATTATAAAGGGATTCTTCCTTTTAAATTAAATATTTCAAATCAATAATCAATAATCAGATGATTCCCAGATCGGGTGGAGCATTGTCAAGAGGCGTCACTTAATAACCCTTTCTTACAGATAGAAATCTGTTGTTGACAGAATCATCCTTTCTCTCATATCGAAAATTCATATTCAATTACGTGTTTCACAAACACAAGAATCTCATGATTGTATTCATAATATTATTCTTAAGGTTATGAAACAATTTCACTATACTAGGTTGTCTAACAAACGCCTTATGTTCATTTAAGTTCACCTAAATCTATCATTGCATGATAAACTAAGCATATATCACATATATCAACATGAATAAACATCAAGGTAGGCATGTTAAATCATCCAGCACATTAGTCTAAGCATTATACATCTCTATGTATCACATGAAGCATTTAAAAGCAATTAAAACAGTCAAAAACAACTTTAAAACACTTCATGGAAATATAAAAAGTTCAAAACTTTTATATAAACTAAAATTGATCACTTCATTAGATCCGTCTCGGAAAAACGAATCCAACGGTATATTGCACGCCTAAAACGGAGTTACGAAACTCCCAGAAAATCAATTTTAAAATCAACACACGGGCTGTAACGCATTACTGGAACGCGTTACAAGCCCTGTAACGCATTCCGGTGATGCGTTACACCCCTTTTAAGCCATTAAAGGGTGTAACACATTCCGTGAATGCGCCACAGGTGTGTAACGCATTTCCGAAATGCGTTACACCCCTATTTTTTTTTTTTCTGCAGCAGCCGCCGCCTTTTCTCTCGGAAACCGTGCCGCCGCCTGATCTGACTTTCTCTATCTCTTTCTCCCGTGCAATCACAGACAACAAATACAAACCAGCACAGCAGATACAGATATATACGTACATACAATTCATATATATATATAAGATTTATTTAATTACGAATTTTAATTACAAGAACTTCAAAAATTCATAATAAAAAATCTATACATCATAAAATTATGAAAAAAATACCCAGACGATCTACAACACTTGTAGAACCCAGATCAACATTCAAAATTATTCTGAGAAACGATTTCTCATCAGACAAAATTAAACCATGATATAACTTGTAAAAATCATAATTAATTCATTCAAGCATATAAAATTCTGAAATTTTTACCACAGATCTATATGCATACAACCTATGCTCTGATACCATTGTTGGATTTTAAACGCAGCGGGGTCATGGTAAAATACTTTTACACATACAAAATCCAAATAAAAGCATATAAATCGTGAATAAAAATTCGAGGGATCGAATCTAACCTTTTAAAATAATTCGGAGACAACAATTAGAGATCCTTAGCAGTTGCTCCTCAAGTGTGAAGCACTCCACCGGTATCCACCAAGAAAACGATGTTAAGGAGGAGGAAGGAGGTGGAGAGAATTGGGTTTTCCAAACTTTTTGGGTTTTCGGGTTTGATGTGGGTTAGAATAAAATAGGATCTATAATAGTGTATTTATAGGCAAAATTTTCAGCTAAAATTTTCCCATAAATATTATTATTATTATTATCCCATTTATTATTCTCATTAATAATTAAAACACCTTTTAATTATTAATCCTTTTTCTAAACACTTTAGAAATAATTCTCTCTCTATTTCCCAAAATTAAATCCTTTAATTAATAATATTAAGAACTTTTCTTAATTAAATTTATAATCAATTAAATCTCATTTAATCAATTATTAAATTTGCCAATTAATTATTTATTTCATAAATAAATAATTATCAGCCATTATTAATTAATTCCTCCACCATTAAATCATTCTCTTTTTATGGTGTGACCCTGTAGGTTCAATATTAAGCCGGTAGTAGAAATAAATAATAATAAAACTATTTTATCATTATTTATATAAATTCTCTAATTTATTAAATATGATTAATTAATTAATCACATTTATTCTACATAGTGAGTGATGCTTCTCAACATATCGCGACTATCCGGATAATATGAATTCACTACTTAGAATACCAAGAACCTGTCAGTGAATAGTTACCGTACAATAAACTTCTTGTACCCTACAATGTCCCGATTAAATACAAGGCATGGATCTCGTATCAAGCCTATCTAATTTAATCACTTGCTTACCATTTACTATGCGTAGTTCTATGTAAATTAGAAACTCCTTTCTAATTTCATTCACTCTGGCCAGAGATTCCTAAACTAGCATAAGTGGATCAGCCTTGAACATTCACTTCCTTCACTGGAAGGGGTAGATCCTTTATTGATCATACACTATCTTCGTGTACAAATTCCTATACCCAGAAGAGCCCTAATAATTGTCCCTGGAGACTAAGAACTAAACCAAAGCATAGTTCAGTGTACATAAGATGACTATGATGACCTCAAGTCTAAGGATACTTGTACAACTATCACTATGTGAATAACTGCTGACACGTGAGTGAACTCCATCAATTGTTCAGCTGTGCGAGTCATGTTCAGTGAACTTATTCTATAATAAGCACCTACATACTAGCTATAGTGTCACCACACAAATGTCTATGAGAACAGACATCCTAATAATGAAGCAAGCATAGTATGTACCGATCTTTGCGGATTATTAATTACCAGTTAGTAATCCTATGACCAGGAACTATTTAAGTTTAGAGTTATAATCTTTTTAGGTCTCACTATTATGATCTCATCATAATCCATAAAAAGCTTTACTCTAAACTATGGTATATCTTATTTAAACACTTAAATAGATAAAGCCCGTAATAAAAACAAAACAAGTCTTTATTAATATCAATGAAATCAAAACAGATTACATAAAAGTTATTCCTAAATCCTCATACATGATTGGACTTAGGACATATTCCTTTCAGAATAAGCATCAATTATGTTGAGACCCTATATGTCTACAGAATTTGACAACATAACGATTTAAGCGCAAGTTATTCATGATGATTACACAAGGCAAGTAAAACGGTTAGAGTTACCCACTAATCATGCATACAGTACATGAACCTATACTAGCATGGCAAGTTCTAAATCTCAAGATTCACTGCCACTTCACAAGAGATTAACATGCTATCTTACATGTTCGCGAGGCACATAAGACGAATAAGCACAACCTATGCTAGATATCGTACAATCACCACATACCAAGGTATTAAACAATTAACTAAAGAAATCCATAGTAAATCCTCTAGGATCCCATGATCACGATTAGCCCATAATAGAACTCATCGTCACCATGGGTTCATATGAAAGCATGATAATAACACAGCGATATAAAGATTAAAAATACTTAATAAATAATGAAGTACGTCACAAGAGTATTAAGGTTCAAAGCATAAAGAAAACTAGCATCCACTGTTACAACAAATTAAAAGAATCACAAGATAAATGTATGCTTCCTCTTCTTCATTGTTACATGCTAAAACGGTCTTCTCAATCTTCTTGCCTTCGCTATTGATTATCTCCTCTATGAAGAAAACATTTTCCCATAAGGTTTATATAATAGCCCAAGAGAACCAGCGCTAACAGAAGCCCAATTGGACTCGAATTAATAAAATCCAGAATCTGAAATTCCGCACACAAGCGGTCGCCTGCATCCTCCACGCGGGCGCCTGCTAGCAGGCGGTCACCTGCTACTAGCACTCGGGCGCCTACGACCCTTTTGGAAAATTCCTTGAATTGATTTTGTTTTTGCTGATTTCTTCGCTCATTACCCCTAGACTGATTCCAAGCACTTCCTTAAGCTTTATTCGATGAAAACCACCTATCAAAGCAAGTTATACCCTGAAATGTAAAAACACTAGAAAACGCGTCAAATACACAAAATACTCGAGTTCAAGACACCAATTCAAGCCGTTATGAGACGCTTTAAGCGGTATAAAATTCCACTTATCATTACCACTCACCAAGAGACACTGAGCCCCTTACCCCCCGTTGATGTGGACGATGATGATAAGATGGAGGCAGAGACATACGAGGCCTACGACTTGCCTTCCAGTGACCCTGACTCACTCTTACCACCCCCATCGATCGTGTATCTGGCAGTTCATGACTAGATCGTGGCCCAGCTGAATGCTGAGATCAATGCAGCGTCTAACCGCATTGATGAGTTACGTCAGGCATTACTCACCGAGAGAGATGCTAGACTTGGATACCCTAGGGATTTTAGGACTACTTCCCGACCCTAGCTCGTCGAGAGATTGAAGGGATTGAGCTCCACGCCCGAGTGCGGATGAGGACCACTGCGTCAGGAGGATACGTTTCAGTGGTCGATGTTGAGCTGATTCTTGTTAGAGAAAAGAAGAGAGTCAAAGATCTCACACATCATGACGTGGATTGAGGAGAGCAGTAGCTATAAATGGACCTTGTGAGGGCTGGGTGAATTATCACCATTTTGTTAGTATAGCTGGTAGTAGATAGCATTTCTAGCCCCTCAGGGTAGCCGGTTTATGTATTTGGTATTCAGTATTCAGGGATTATGTATTAGGTAATTTGTATTCAGGACGCATGTATGAATTTTTGATCATATGTATTTAACCCCAAGATATTGTCTGGGAGACCTTGTTATATGAGATCTATCAGTTATTAAGTAATTGTCTTACCTTATTATTGTATCCTCGATGAAAGCATGCCAAATATTTAAATGCATGCATACGTAAAAATGAATTAATCAAAGTATATATATGTGAAACTGTGTTAACACCACTTTCATTATCAGAACGATGTCACCCCGTAGGAGAGGAACTAGGGCTCAGCACGCAGAATCTGTTAATCAAAGGTAGGTCAAACCTGACCATGTTATAAATGATGAAAGTGAAGAAGACTTAGATTATTAGAATTTGATGAAGAGGAATACATAGAAGAAGAGGATGAGAATATCCACCCAGGGGGTCCCCATGAATAAATTTATGGATCTCTTGAGGGCAAATATGAATCGACGACCTCTTCCACCGCCACCACATGCTGCCCCGCAAACTGCTGCTACCACCTTCAGGGTGTTTAAGTCCCTCAAGCCCCCAGAATTTATAGGATCTGTCGACCTCGTTGAAGCATATGCTTGGCTAAAGGAGATAGAGAAATCTTTTGAGATACTAGGTGTCGAAGAGCGACACAAGTCCATCTTCGCCTTCTACATGTTAAAGGGAAAAGCTAACTCTTAATAGGAGTCTAGGCATAACCTTGAGAGTGACGCTGTAATCCCATGGGATAGATTCATGCGGTTGTTTCTAGACAAGTACTTCTCTCGGTTTATGGAGACTAAGAAGGAGATAAAGTTCCTGAAGCTGAAACGGGACAGAATGACAGTGGCTGAATATGAGGCCAAGTTTACTGAGTTGTCACGATTTTTAGCGGACTTCGTTAATAGGGAAGAGAAGAAGGCACGGAGGTTTCAGCTTGGTCTGAAACAATGGATTCAGAACTGAGTGGCGATGTTAGAATTGACAAATTATGCCACCTTAGTGCAGAAGGGCTCGATTATCGAAGCAGGAAGTGAACAAAGTTTGAAGAAGAAGGAAAGTAGGAAGAGGGATATAGGAAGCCAAGGAAGAGGACGAATTGGGAATAGGAGCCTTCCGAGCAGGTTCGTCAGGGGAGTGGTGTCCCAAACTGTGAGAGGCCTTGGTTTTAGGAAGGCTCTGAGTGAAAGTGTCGGCCAAGGCGGCATACAATCTAGGGTGACATTTCACAGTCAACCCCGTGTGACGTGTAATTATTTTTGTCAAAAATAAATACTCTGTGATTATTATGTGAATTTTTGGTGATTTATGTGTTAATTGGGATATGTGTTTGATGCCTATAGGTGATAAAATTTGAGAATTTTAATTTTTATATGTCTAAAATAAAGTATAGATAATTTTGATATTTTTATGCTAATTTATATATTGTTATATGATTTTATAAAGGATTTATAGATTTAATAAATTATTTTTCAGATTAATTATAAATTATTTTGAATAATCGGGAATCATCCAACTTCAACTGTTTTTACGTTTTTACTACCCGGAAGTCTCGGGAAAACTCCTTTCTAACCTAATTTGATTATTCTGAGCATTTTCCGTGTTTTGATTTTTTCGATCTGGAGTACGGTTTTACCCGTGCGGTTCCCGTCGCAAATTTTATGATACTATTTTCGTTTTGGTAAACTGATAAAACCCGTATTTTTGAGAAACGAGATATTTTTTTTGTTGCTAAATTGGTTTTATTGAAAGAGAAAACAGAATATACAAGGGACCAACCCTAAGATCTATGACAGGCCATAGATAGGACTATCTATAACCAATCTCAAGGTAAAATTGGAGATAGAAAGCACAAAAACAAAGAAACTACAATAGATTGAAAGCAGAAATATCAAGCTCTAGTCTAGTACATACAATAGAATGAAACCAAGTAGAAGACACCAATCTAGCTTTAATATCTAAGACAATGCCTTAGAGAAGTTTAGCATGACAAAAGACACCCTTCCCGTGAGCTCTAGCATTCCTCTCCCTCCACTTGAGCAAAACAAAGAGACATGATTCCCTTAGCTTTGTCCTCCAACTCCACCAGACTGATCAAAAACTCCACCCCGGTTCCACTCGGGATTGAGAGCCCAATAACCGAAAACAAGCTAGTCAAGACCCATCTGCTGTAAGAATAATGAAGAAATATATGGCTAGTTGTTTCCCTCCCAAGAATCCACAGAATGCACTGTTTAGTTGAAGATAACCCAAATCTGTGTAAGCTGGACAAAGTGCTAAGACGATCCCAACATGAAAGCCATTGATGTTGTGCATATCTTGGTATGCGAAGCTTGTGCCAAACTGCTTTGTGCCAGGGGACACTAGCTCCTGTGTTGCGAATAGAATTCCATATGTGCCAAGTTTTGATCTTATTGCAAACAATACCATCCCAAAGCATAGGATCCCTGCCTTGAGAATGAATATGAGGAAAATGGTGACCCTGCAACCACGAATGCAAAACCCGAATTTTTGTCATTGGTAAAAGACCTTTATGAATAGTAACCTTGCGGTTTAATAAAAACTTTTACAACCACACCATATACGAGTTTTTAGTTTAAGATTCCGAGTTGATATTGTGATTATACGTACCAAATGAGTGTATGTAAACGCTATTAGTTTTCGAAGAAAACGAACTTTGAAAAACGACCGTATCTATGAACCATCAAGGATTACGAGAATCACAATATAATTACAAATTTAAAATCCTACAAATTCAAATCCAAGTACGATACTTCAAAATGTAAAGAACTTATAAGAAAGGATTTACACCGCGAACCGTTTACGAGAGTTTATTACAAAAACGAATAAGCAACCAAGCGAACGTGTAGATGAATAAATAAACGTATCAAACCAAGCTAACTATACAATCTAACTAGAGTAAGAAACTAACCATGGTTAAGTAGCCAAATAGTAACCTATCTAAATAGGAATGATAACCTAAAATCTAACAAATAGTAACGAAGTACCTAAACTAAGTACGAAGTAACAGACCAAGTATTGCTGAAAGTGCCTCCCGGGGAGGGAGTGATGAGATTCGAAAGGTAAATAAATGTTGAACCCAAGGTTTATCGGACTAGAGTATCCAGATAAGTATAAGATGTTGTTAGTAATTATTGTAACTACATGTAGAGGTTACGAATAATTGTTTAAGATCGTGTAAAGTATATTTGAGTGTAATAAAAGAAGATTACATTTTGTACATAGTTTCGAAGGCTATAACTAGTGCGTGTGTGTGTGTGTGCGTGAGATTGGGGTCTGTTGGATTATTGAATCAATACAGGTTACACATGAGTGAAGGATGGCGTGACGACCAAGATTCCTGACCACGGATTTGGGGGCATTAAAATCTTAAAAGGACTAAGAAAGTCGGCTTAAAATTAGCACCATCATCAAATGGTCGCCAAGTTTATAACGAGTACCACGAATTAATGTTAAAAAATTTATCCATCAATGCTAAACATATGATTGAAAATGAGCTAATAAACTTGCAACCAGACTTAGCTTAAGTGGTGTAACGTGTAGAGGTCATAGGTCTAAGAGAACGAATACCCGAAAATATATTGGACAAACGAGTGGAAATTTTACGAGGAGATCAGATACTCTGAAGTCAATGTGAGAACACGAGGTTGTCATGAGTGAACCGTATCCCCGCCTATTTCTAAACTGATTCTGGGACAAAATTCTTTTAAGGGGAAGACTGTAAAAACCCGAATTTTTGACATTGGTAAAAGACTTTTATGAATAGTAACCTTGCGGTTTAATAAAAACTTTTGCGACCACAACATATACGAGTTTTTAATTTAAGATTCTGAGTTGATATTGTGATTATACGTACCAAATGAGTGTATGTAAACACTCTTAATTTTCGAAGAAAACGAACTTTAAAAAACGACCGTCTCTATGAACTATCAAGGATTATGGGAATCATAATATAATTACAAACTTAAAATCCTACAAATTTAAATCCAAATGTACGATACTTCAAAATGTAAAGAACATATAAGAAAGGATTTACACCGCGAACCGTTTATGAGAGTTTATTACAAAAATGAATAAGTGACCAAGCGAACGCGTGGATGAATAAATAAACACATCAGACCAAGCTACCTATACAATCTAACTAGAGTAAGAAACTAACCATGGTTAAGTAGCCAAATAGTAACCTAGCTAAATAGGAATGATAACCTAAAAGCTAGCAAATAGTAACCAAGTACCAAAACTAAGTAGTATAGCTTGGAAACTAGGATGGCTAGCAAAGATTTCTATTGATTTATTAGTACTAGGATATATACAAGATCATATATCACAATATTTTAAAAGAAGCATCCAAGAAAATTATAAAAACTCTCTCTCTCTCTCTCTCTCTCTCTCTCTCTCTCTCTCTCTCTCTCTCTCTCTCTCTCTCTCTCTCTCTTCAAAACACAATGCTGATTTCAAGAACACCATGGAAAGAAACATTCATATTTCATGTTCTACTCATTCAAAAATCACCAAATTTTTGCCAAATCTCTTTCATATCATGGGTAAGTCACGCACCAAAATTCAAGCCCATCCATGAAATTTTCAATTTTATTAAAATATTTGAAGTGGAGGGTGAATAATAACTCGGAAAATTACTAACTGGTTTTCTTGATTTTTCATGGAAGTTTAAGGCTCCTAAAGCTAGAACAAGGATTCATCAAGGATCTTATGATTTTATTAAGTATTAAAAAGCTTCAAGGAAGGTATAAACATTCATCCAAACTTTGTTTAAGTTTTAAGTTTCAAGAAAAGTAAAGATCTTGGATATAAATATGGTTTCGATGATTGCTTTAATATTTTCTTGATGTTTAGTTAGTTAGTATTATGGTTGATGTTTGTTGCATCAATAACATGATGTTATTGAGAGGATTTATTGTTGAGATGATGATATGGTGGTTGTTGATGGTTGCATAATGATTTAGGATGTAAAGGAGACTCGAATCGTAATCGTAACCTCGCTAAAATGAACAAATCACAACTTAAGTTTCCTACACAATTTCCTGAATGTATAAACTAAATTTTCTTAAAAAGTAAGACTGGATTATGATGTAAAAATTTATGAGGATCGTTTAGGCTCTTGCATCACTTGATTTCAATTTACGGATCAAAAGTTATGACCGTTTTAGTAAAAACGATTTACGCAACAAAAACTTCTACAAATTACGAACTTTATAAATAGAAATGATCGACTTAAAAATATTTAAAATCCATGAAATTTTAATAGAAAGTAATAAATAGAGTTTATAAACTTCCGTAAAAATTACAAGTAAATATATGGATATTTAGATTTTATAAAAAATGTCGGAGACGAGGTCGCACGGAGTACGAACATCAAAAACAACCCCTGTTAGAAACTGCTTCTTTAGGATTTTAACCCTCTACCCAGAAAACCATTATTAAATAATGTGTTAATTGAGTTAACAGTTTGAGAGACACCAATGTTTTAGAATGCTTTTCACCTATTTAAACTCATTTATCAAAATGAAACTTTTATGATAAATATTACAAGAACTCAAGAAGCTCTTGAGGTAGTTTCACATTAAAGTATTAATTTTTCAATTTATTAAAAATGTTAGAGTGCGAGTCGCGTAATAGTTACATTCGGTAAAGTCAACTCTAGAAGACTACTTTGACCGTCCGTTCCGACCAAGGATTGATAATTATTTTGAGTCGGCTGAATATTGAAAATTATGAAGTATTGTACTTATTAGAAATATAAGTTGGTGATGGGATTAAGAATACTGATTAAGATTACCCGGAATGAGAGGAAGTCAGAAAACATATCTTGGACTCCAGGCAAGTTTTCAAACCCTACCATGAACTATTGTGTTGTAATTGCTTTTAAATACTGCAATATATGAATGCTAAATGTTTTACGGTGATTAACAAATTATTATATATTGAATCATAAGATATGATGATTTTGGTATAATATAAGTACCGGATTTGAAATGATATATTTAGACCGAGGATTGGTCGGTGTAAGTTTATGAAAACCCCGAAATATTCTGAAGTTGTTATATTTGAGAAATGTTAACGCTAGAGAGTAGCGTGACATGTATATTGTAGACCGAGAGTTGGTCGGTATGTATATTATAGTAAAAACCCGATAATCATCCTGGTGATGTTTTGGACGATCATAAGTTCGTATTTATTTTATTCCAAGGGACTCGATGTCCTCTTGCGAAATATTGAAGTACCTCGAATTTTATTTTAAAATGATTTCTAAAGATCCTATTCCATCAACTCTATTTAATTATCCAAACAATGAATATTATTTCAGATATTCATTTAAAAAGGGAGAAGTATTCTCCAACATTTATTTTATTTTAAAACTAATTATTTTATATATATTTAAGATTAATATAATTACTTAAACATAAATTAGTTGAGAAATATTGTTTCAAATGTTTTTTTAAGGAAGAACTATTCGAGATTTAATTATTTAATAATTATTATGTAATTATTCAGTATTTATTAAATGATTTAATATCATTTAAAAATCATAAAACCTATTTTAAAATATTTTCTGAGTTTCAGAAAATCATACTAATACTTTCAGATCGTCGAATAATATTATCTCGAGATACCTTATATATTATGACTATAGTTTCAAAATTAAGTCCCCCTTATTTATTTTTCTGTTGACAACCGTCAACTCACATTTTCTTAGTACTTCCTCTGAAAATTCTCGGAAGTACATATACATATACACGTAAGGTGAGTTCTTCTATCAATAAGCAAAATGCTTGGGGAACTTCGTTGTAGTTCGAGTTCTCGAGATATGAAGGAATTCTTCAAAGGACTTGGAGGGGTAGACTCTAGTACGAAGAGTACTAGGGAGACTACTAAAGGTCCCGCAGGAAAAGGTACTCTATGTACTCAGGAACTTATGAAGTATGTGTATACCCGAAATGGGACACGTAGCTCGAATGCGTCAAGGGTGATAACCGAGCTACGAAGGTGTCGTCCTTCTACTAGTAGAAAATATTAAAATTTTCGTCTTATGACTGCTCATCGTAAGTGGTGGCTCCAGTGAATGTCCTATTCTTCCAATTGGAATTGAGATGCAATACAGTAACCCAAGCCTAGGCGCTTGGTTTACCATTAAGGTATTTGCAGACTGATAAGTCAATCAAAAACATTTTTTTGAAAAAAAGTGTGTATCACCAAGAGAATTACTTGAATAAATACATATCCTTATACGGATTAATATAATTTCTTTAACAGTCTTTTCATACTATTGATTACTATGGTTGAGCATTATTGCTCACTCTTGCTTTCTTTTAAATATCACAACACAACAGGTTACAGTAAACCAGTGTGGGACTTTATCACTTGAAATCGTGGGGAGAATCCCTTACAGCTTTGACTCAGGTGGACCAGAGTATCCAGATAAGAATAAGATGTTAGTAGTAATTATTGTAACTTCTTGTAGAGGTTATGAATAATTATTTAAGATCCTGTAAAATACATTTGAGTGTAATAAAAGAAGATTACATTTTGTACATCGTTTCTAAGGCTATAACTAGTGTGTGTGTGTGTGCACGTGAGATTGGGGTCTATTCGATTATTGAATCAATATAGGTTACACATGAGTGAAGGATGGCGTGACGACCCAGATTTCTGATCCCGGATTTGGGGGCGTTACAGAAATGGTATCAGAAAAATAAGTTATAGTACTTAGAGACGAGGGTGTTAGGAGTTTGTCTAGATCCGAGATTTCGTAAGAGCTCATATAAAGTTCATCATTGGACTACCGGATGTAGCCCCAATATATAGGTTAGGATGAGTGTATATTTGAGGTATTAAAGTATGACTAATAGAACCATTGAAGATTATCAGAATGATGAGAAGGAAATTTATAATCATATATAATTTGGCAAGGATGTGGATGTAGAAATCGGAGCTGAGTCTCTAGGGCATCTGAGGTAAAGACGGTATTATCAACACCATATATTCATTTGGACAACACGAACCTGGTTACTCGTAGTTCCTTAGGTTGCCGATGAGGGGGCATCACATGTGAGAACCATGAAGTCTAATTATTAATATACAGCTGAGGTTATTGACCCAAACTAATTGAAGGTGTCATTTTACCAATGAGGATTTGAATACCGTATGAATAACGAATTCAGCAGAGATAGTGTCTGATATACCCTTGAGGATTTTTATTTCAATTAAGGAAGATTTGAATATAATATACGAATGTCATCATAAGACAAGTACACTACATGATATTATTAGTGCGCTTAACATATAAGGTTATGATAGTTTAGCTCAAAAATCAAGAGCATCGAGAATCGATGGCATGTCTATAATTAAATGGCCTAAGATTACAACAAATGATGGTTCGATCTTTGAACCTTCTAAAAGGATAGACCAGTGAGTCTAGAGTAGAATTCTTCAGTAGAAATGATGTTAGAGGCTGCGTATATATACTCGTAGACCTCTAATATATTCCGTAATGTATGTTAAATTACAAACACATGTCACCGAACTTATGGACTGCATTGAGATCCCTAAGAAATCTCTTTGATCTGTACCCAAGGGGAACTGGCCACTTGTAATTAGTAACGGATGCGTGTAGTAGGCCCCTATCGACTTAACAGATGCTTTTGAAATAAATCTGATTAAGGTCTTTAAGGTAAAACTCCGGAATGACAGACATACGTGCGAAAGTCAAGTTAGTAAGTGATTCTAAGATGATGTTGAAAGAGACACTAGCTGAAATATGGAATTACAAAGACAAATAGGAGGTATCATCCTCAGACAGGTAATGACGAGAGTTAGGATAATTGGTGATATATTTTGGCACCTACTCACTGTCATATTACTCTCTCCAAACTATTTATCATTCGTATTACCTTGATTAGTCATATCAGGAAATCCTTTAAGTTCCCTACTGTGAACTTCTGATGTGACCAACAACTTGAATAGTCTTTCTCCACATCAGGATTTATTCAATTCTTTTAGTTGATCCATGATTCTTCATTCATAGATTATAATCTCCTTGTTCGGCTTAGAGCTATTCATACCTTATTTCAACTATCTGAGGAATTTTTAATAAATTTTCCTCAATTAATCGACGGATATTTATAATGAATATCTTCATTTGATTCTCCTTTCATACTTACTCTTCTCCGTCAAGATTTTAAATATTTACCAAATTGTTAAAACATAGATGATCTAATATCCATAGATTCCTCGGGAATCCTTTTCTTCTACTCGGGATGAGATTATATATTGAACTTTAAAATCATAGTAAGGGTATCAATTTGATATTGTTATTCCGAATTCAATTCTATTTGAGAATCTGATAAAGTATATGGACAAGGGCACCTTTGAGTGGACCATTTTATTGGCAAGAAATATTTGATGAGGGGCTATCGATTGTTCTAATGCCAAGACCACTCGATTCAGAGTTATAATGTCGTTCTCGACCTAAATTTGAAAACTCTTTATTTCAAAATCGGCATTCAGGTAGCCACAAATTCTTCAGTGGTTACAATGTTGATATTTTTACGAACAAACTGAAATATGCTTAGTTGCATATGTTCTCATGAGCAACTAGTTAATGTCCTAACTAGTCGGAATTTTATTTAATACGATGGAAGCCTAGCTAATCGTCCTAGCTAGTTGCTATGTGCCAAACCAATTGAGCTGGCCATTTTCTTAGCCGGTTGATAATATTGCTTAACATGGACTAGCTATTATTTTTCTACTTCAACTTCCAATCAATTTTTTTTACGTGATGCATGATATATGCAAGATTATTTGGTGATGAATTTTTTATAGAATGATTTAATTGAGACCTAACTAGGTCGCCCACTCAAACGAGAATTCATATTCAATTTTATGAAATATTTTGTTCATGAAATATTCCATTCTTTCATTTATATAATGAATATCCAATTAAAATTATAAAGTGATTGAGGAAAAATGTACTTCCTTATTTGTTAGTCATTGAATAGAATTCCTTCTTGCAAAATAACATCATTTTGAGACCTTAATGATTAACCTTTGGTTGATGATTTTATTCGAGATTATTTTATTATTCAAAAAGAAAAATATTCTTTCAATGGGGAAATCTTACGAGTATCATTCGTATGATATTATAATTCAGGAATCATTGCTTTCAAGGGATATTCTCTATAATATCATTATATAAAATTCTAAGGACATGGAAGGATAATCCTTGTTGTATGCTTCCTTCCAAGTTTTATATATTTTGAGTATTGTGACTCTTTATTTCAGAGCTCATTATTTCTTCAGATATTAGATTTTGAAATCTTATTAAGATTGTCTAAATTACATCGATATTGTGAAAATCATTCTTCCAAGGCTGATTGCCTTCTGAACAAAGAGAGGTATAGTTGAGAGCCGATTATGGTAATATGAGACTGAAAACTCAGTGCCATGATGGTGCAATCGTAGCATCATGATGAATAAGTTGTTTTAAAAAGGGAATACCATATTTAGTTATTATCATAAGGATCTTTAACATGGTTATAGAAGAATGATAATAGAGATACCAACGTGATTAGTGAGGTACGCTTCTATGGAATATTATCGATAGGTACTAATGAATTCGGGAAAGACCAAGCATGTATGAATTCGATGAGTACGATTTTCAAAAAGTGAAGGTAAGATTAGTAACATCCCCGTGTTAGCAATACTCGACGATAAAAACAGGATTTTTTCTGAAATGTAATGATACGTCTACGCAGCTTAAGGACCGGGACATAAAGTGTCATAATAATGATCTAGAATAGTCGCAATAAGGTTCGCACTGTAAGGGGAAAAGAGTTTAACTTATGAGGAAAATATGGAAATTTTTCCCCCTCTCCCAAAGTGTATACTTACACGGAACACGAGGTAGGGGCTATAGGAAAATTGATAAAAGATAATGATTGAGAAATCTATTATCAACAAGGAAAGACCAATATGGTGTCCGACACTTTAAGTAGGAAAAGATAGAATGAGATTAAAAACTTTGAGGTGAACTGATGAGGAGGATCGCACGAATGAATGTTCAAGTTAAGACCGCTTATTTTAGTATGCAAACGATAGGTCTCCGCTCTACCAAATTTGTTATGAACGCATAAGAGATAATTGGTGACAGAGAGATCCCGTGATTTAAAGGTACGCCTAATGGTTTACCTTTTATTTGGAACGGTTAGGAGAATTGCCTATCATTGACAAAAAATTCGTATAGATATACTTACCACACGAGCATATGGAAAATAGCCACTGATATCCTTCCGAAGGACAACGTGGAAGAATGAAGGATGTTATGGTTATAGCTGACTGAAGGCAAAGAAGATCGTACACGCCCTTTAAAGCCCACTAGTAGCAGTTCCCAATAAACGCGAATACGTCTAATGTGCTAGCAAGAATAATGAATACGACCCAGAAGGTATCGTAGTACTATAAATATTATACGGGGAATGATTAAAGAAGTCTGGCTGATAGCGGAAGCTGAGAGTTCCATGATTCTTAAACGTATCAATCGATTGCGTATGGAATGGTACTTCCTTCAATATGGCAACAGGACCCGACGTGCCTTGCGTACGGGAAGAAATGTTAAAATATGACGCTAAACATGTAACAGGAGACGAGCATGAACAAATGCAACAGGAACTTCTTACATAAAATAATCGATAGAGATGATGCGCCGAAATGAGCAAACATTAAGGAACGAAACTCTAGCACTGGTAAGAGGGATGGTGGGGGAAATGAATAAGTTAAAGGACCATTCCAAATGCTATGAGATGCGCTAATAGTCCATATTATAGATTTTTAAGGAAGATGAATTTAGCAGTTGACGTTAATTGAATTAATGATAATAACGAATTATCATGCGGGCATTGGAATGACTACAAAGCCTTGTATGGAAGAAATAATCATTCTCCCTTATATTGGGAAGAAGTTGGTAAGTGGAGGATACTTAGACCATAGATGAGTCGACAGACCAAAGAAATTTCTAGAAATTATCGGAACCCGGCTAGTGGTAGCCCAGGATGAACAATAGAGATATGCGGACCAGAACTATAAAGACGGAAATTACGAAGTAACAGACCAATTATTGTTGAAAGTGCCTCCCGGGGAGGAAGTGATGAGATTCGAAAGGTAAAGAAATGTTGAACCCAAGGTTTATTGGATCAGAGTATCCAGATAAGTATAAGATGTTAGTAGTAATTATTGTAACTTCATGTAGAGGTTATGAATAATTGTTTAAGATCCTGTAAAGTACATTTGAGTGTAATAAAAGAATATTACATTTTGTACATCATTTCTAAGGCTATAACTAGTGTGTGTGTTTGTGTGCGCGCGTGAGATTGGGGTCTGTTGGATTATTGAATCAATACTGGTTACATATGAGTGAAGAATGGCCTGACGACCCAGATTCCTGACCCCAGGTTTGGGGGTGTTGAAATCTTTAAAGGACTAAGAAAGTCATCTTATAAATTAGCACCATCGTTGTACGGTCGCCAAGTTTATAACGAGTACCACGAATCGATGTTAGGAAATTTAACCGTCAACTCCAAACATATGATTGAAAATGAGATAATAAACTTGTAGCCAGACTTAGCGTATGTGGAGTAACGTGTAGAGGTCATAGGTCTACAATAACGAGTACCCGAAAATATATTGGACAAATGAGTGGAAATATTATGAAGAGATCAAATACTGTGAAGTCAACGTGAGAACTCGAGGTTGTCATGAATGAACCGTATCCTCGCCTGTTTCTAAACTGATTCTGGGACAATATCCTTTTAAGGGAACACTGTAAAACCCCGAATTTTGACATCGGTAAAAGACCTTTATGAATAGTAACCTTGCGGTTTAATAAAAACTTTTGCGACCACAACATATATGAGTTTTTAATTTAAGATTCCGAGTTGATATTGTGATTATATGTACCAAATGAGTGTATGTAAAGGACATTAATTTTTGAAGAAAACGAACTTTGAAAAACGACCGTATCTATGAACCATCAAGGATTACAAGAATTATAATATAATTACAAATTTAAAATCCTACAAATTCAAATCCAAGCACAATACTTCAAAATGTAAAGAATGTATAAGAAATGATTTACACCTCGAACCGTTTACGAGAGTTTATTACAAAAATGAATAAGCGACCAAGGGAACGCGTAGATGAATAAATAAACGTATCAAACCAAGTTAACTATACAAGCTAACTAGAGTAAGAAACTAACCATGGTTAAGTAGCCAAATATTAACCTAGCTAAATAGGAATGATAATCTAAAAGCTAGAAATAGTAACCAAGTACCTAAAATAAGTAGTATAACTTGAAAACTAGGATGGCTAGCAAAGATTTCTATTGATTTATTACTACTAGGATATATACACGATCATATATCACAATATTTCACAAGAAGCAGCCAAGAAAGTTACAAATACTCTCTCTCTCTCTTCAAAACACAATGCTGATTTCAAGAACACCATGGAAAGAAAAATTCATATCTCATGTTCTACTCATTCAAAAATCACCAAATTTATACCAAACCTCTTTCATATCATGGGTAAGTCACGCACCAAATTTCAATCCCATCCATGAAGTTTTCAAATTTATAAAAATGTTTGAAGTTGAGTGTGAATAGTAACTCCGAAAATCACTAACTTGTTTTCTTGATTTTTCATGGAAGTTTAAGGCTCCTAAAGCTAGACCAAGGCTTCATCAAGGATATTAGGACTTTATTAAGTATTAAAAAGCTTCAAGGAAGGTATAAACATTCATCCAAACTTTGTTTAGGTTTTAAGTTTCAAGAAAAGTAAGGATCTTGGATATAAATATGATTTTGATGATTGATTTGATATTTTCTTAATGTTTAGTTAGTTAGTATTAAAGTTGTGTTTGTTGCCTCAAGAAAATGATTTTTATTGAGAGGATTTAGTGTTGAGATGATGATATGGTGGTTGTTGATGGTTGCATAATGATTTAGGACGTAAATGAAACTCGAATTGTAATCATAACCTCGTTAAAACGAACAAATTACAACTTAAGTTTTCTGAAGACGTTCCCAAATGTATAAACTGTAGTTTCTTGAAAAGTAAGACTTTATTATGATAGACAATGTTATGAGGATCTTTTAGGTGCTTGAATCGCTTGATTTCAATATACGGATCAAAAGTTGTGACCGTTTTAGTAAAAATGATTTGCGCAAAAGAAACTTCTACAAATTACGAACTTTGTAAATAGAAATGATCGACTTCCATAAAAATTTCAAGTAAAAAAATGCATATTTAGATTTTATAAAAATGTCTGAGCCGAGATCGGGCGGAGTATGAACATTAAAAACAATCCTGGTTAGAAACTACTTCTTCGGGATTTTAACCCTCTGCCCAGAAAACCATTTTCAAATAATGTGTTCTAAATTTTTCCTAGATCATGCACGCGAAAATGGTGCATCAATTGAGTTAACAGTTTGAGAGAAATCAACGTTTAGTGAAAGCGGTATGAATAGTAAAACTCCGTAGTTGACCGAACTTTTAAAATGCTTTTCACCTATTTAAACTCATTTATCAAAATGAAACTTTTATGATAAATATTACAAGAACTCAAGAAGCTCCTTGAGGCGGTTTCACATTAAAGTAACAATTTTTCAATTTATTAAAAATGTTATAGTGGGAGTTGTGTAATAGTAACATTCGGTAAAGTCAACTCTAGAAGACTACTTTAACCGTCCGTTTCGACTAAGGATTGATACTTATTTTGAGTCGGTCGAATATTGAAAATTATGAAGTATTGTACTTATTAGAAATATAAGTTGGTGACGGTATTAGGAATACTGATTAAGATTATGATATTTGTTGATTAGAAAACCCGAAACGAGAGGAAGTCGGAAAACTTATCTTGGACTCCAGACAAGTTTTCAAACCCTAACTTTTCAGAACTATTGTGTTTTGATTGCTTTTAAATACTTCAATATATGCATGATAAATATTTTATGGTGATTTACAAATTATTAAATATTGAATCATAAGATATGAAGATTTTGGTATAATAAAAGTACCGGATTTGAAACGATATATTTAGACCGAGGATTGGTCGTTGTAAGTTATAAAAACCTGGAAATATTCTGGAGTTGTTATATTTGAGAAATGTTAACTCTAAAGAGTAGCGTGACATGTATATTGTAGATTGAGAGTCGGTCGATATGTATATTATAGTAAAAACCCGGGAATCATCCCGGTGATGTTTTGGACGATCAAAAGTCCACATTTATTTAATTTCAAGGGACTCGATGTCCTCTTGCGAAATATTAAAGTACCTCGAATTTTATTTTAAAATGATTTCTAAAGATCGTATTCCCTCAACTCTATTTAATTACTAGAACAATGAATATTATTTCAGATATTCACTTAAAAAGGGAGAAGTATTCTCCAACGTTTATTTTATCTTAAAACCAATTATTTTATATATAGTAAAGATTAATATAATTACTTAAACATAAATTAGTTGAGGAATATTATTTCAAATATTCTTTTAAAGAAGAACTATTTGAGATTTAATTATTTAATAATTATTATTTAATTATTCAGTATTTATTAAATGATTTAATATCATTTAAAAATCATGAAACCTATTTTAAAATATTTTCTGAGTTTCAGAAAATCATATTAATACTTTCAAATCATCGAATAATATTATCTCGACATACCTTATATATTTTGACTATAGTTTCAAAAGAAACTACCCCTTATTTATTTATCTGTTGATAACAGTCAACTCATATTATCTTAGTACTTCCTCTGAAAATTCTCGGAAGTACAAATATATATATGCACATCAGATTAGTTGTTCTATCAATACGCAAAACGCTTGGCGAAGGTACTCTGTGTACTCATGAACTTGTGAAGTATGTGTATACCCGAAATGGGACAGGTAGCCCGAATGCAGAAAGGGTGATAACTAGGATACGAAGGTGTCGTCCTTCTACTAGTAGAAAAGGTTACTAATTTCCGTCTTACGAATGATCATCGTAAGCGGTGGCTCAAGTGAATGTCCTATTCTTCCAATTGGAATTGAGATGCAATACCATAACCCAAGCCTAGGCGCTGGGTTTACCATTAAGGTATTTGCAGACTGATTAATCAATCAAAAACATTTTTTTGAAAAGAGGTGTGTATCACTAAGAAAACTACTTGAATAAATACATATCCTTATATGGATTAATATAATTTCTTTAACAGTCTTTTCATACTGTTGATTATTATGGCTGAGCATTATTGCTCACTCTTGCTTTCTTTTAAATATCACAACACAACAGGTTACCAGTATACCAGTGTGGGACTTAGTCACTTGAAATCGTGTGGAGAATCCCTTACAACTTTGTCTCAGATGGACCAGAGTATCCAAATAAGTATAAGATGTTAGTAGAAATTATTGTAACTTCATGTAGATGTTACGAATAATTGTTTAAAAACCTGTAAAGTACATTTAAGTGTAATAAAAGAAGATTACATTTTGTACATCTTTCTAAGGCTATAACTAGTGTATTTATGCGTGCGTGAGATTGGGGTCTGTTGGATTATTGAATCAATACAGGTTACACATGAGTGCAGGATGACGTGATGACCCAGATTCCTGACCCCGAATTTGGGGGCGTTACAAGGAATTCAGTAACGGGTCGCTGTGGGGAGTTCTTGGGTTTGGACAAGGAAAACACCAAGAACCTGACGAAATTACAGACCCAACAGAAGCATTAGCTGAGAGCTGGCATTGGCCAATAATAGGAGAAGTCACGGAACTAGCCAGACAACAGTGGTTCCATCATAGCTTGAACCAAAGAGAGATCATGGTTCCATCAACAATGTGATAAGATATAAACTGTAGAGCGACGCTCCTCAATCTTAAAACTTTTTTCCATATCCACGAGCAATCCGTAGGGATTTCCAAAGTCCAAAAATGTTTGTTTTTCAAAACTGTTCTATTGACCCAAGTTGCCCAAAGATTGCTTGAATTGGTGACAACCTTGATAAGATGGTGCAAATTATATTATCTTCTCATAATTCGTATAACCAAAGCGCTGAGACTAAGACTGTATGTACAAAAATCCTGGTTTTGATAATTATCCTAAAATCGGTACCGAATTGGATCAGTTTTATTAATACTTAAAGATTAAGTATTCTATTTTTATATCCGATATGATCCAACGGGGTACCAATATTCCGTAAGTATAAATAGCCCTTACTGTATTTTATTTTGTACAAATAATCACAATTAAATAGTAAAATTATATAATTTCCAGAGAAAAACCCTAAAATTCGTCGTGTTCTTCATAATCAAACGAGGATTCGAAGGCGTTATCGAACTCCGATTTGAGTGTGCAAGTAGTCGAACCGAAGCTCGTAACTAGTAGAATCAAGTTTTATTAACCATATCACTGGTCAAGTGGTATTTTTCTATATTTTAATTTAAATTCGAATTTAATTATGATTAAATATGACTTTTTGATTTTGAAGTTGTTTATGTGTTTTGATGATTACATGTTGTAGATAATTGAATATTGGTCATTTTGGTATATTATATGATGAATTTTGAATTCAATAACATGTTCAAAATGAGGTTTAATTTTTGAAATTAAGAATTAGGGTTTATGTTCATATGAATGTTCTTAATTCGAATCAGGGTTTTTTTTCCTGTTAATTCTGGGTAAAATCTGATACCACTAATACGTTCAGGATACTCCCAGGAGTCGATTCATGCTTTTTAATAAATTAAAGAAGTTTAATTTCGACCAGATCAGAAAGATGAAGATTCACCGGCGACAGTTTTCTTCAACATTTTCCGGCTGGTTTCTTGCATATTTACTGAATTTGGATATCTAAATAAGTTGCTGGTAGATCATTCTTGAGTTCTGGAGAGTCTGGTGACAGTTCGACACCGGCTGCTCGGTTTTCGGCAAGACAGGGGTCGCTGGCGACAAATTTCAATGTGACCCCCGGATTTTTAAGAATATTGACTTTAAGTCACCAGAGTTTCAAAACTTGCAAACGACCCTGCTACTTTTGAAAACTTAAACTTTTAACCTTCGACTAAAGTTTTGAAAATTGACACTTTACCCCTTTTATAAGTTATTTTTATAAATTATTTTTATTTATTTATTTGTATTCCAAAAATAATTTTTAATTATTTAAAAATTTAGAAATAAATCTAAATTATTTAATTAATTAATTTTAGTTAATAATTATTAATATAATTGGTCAATTAATTTAAATATTAATTGATTAACTAATTTAATTGAAAAATCATTTTAACCACAAACCTTCTTTGAAAAATTATTTTTACCGAATACCTTGTGTTCTATGTGCTATGTGCTATCTTATTAATGTGTTATATAGCTATGTGTTTATTGTTTGACTGTTTTAGTCATAACTTTCAATCCGTAAATCGGAATTGAGTGAAACGAAGGATAGATAGAAGCTGGTAACGTCTATGTGACGATTAAAATAATATGATATTGAGTATTGATAGATAATTGTGACGCCTAGCAGAGTAAACAAGGCGTAGAAAAAAAATGCAGGTGATCAATAAATAGAACTGTTAGATATATTTGTGATGTCATGTCTAATGATGATTTGTGTTTAATTTTCAGATCTTAACTAACAGGACAAATCAGGACTTAACTGGAAATCAGTACTTATACTAAAGTCAGGACTTAAGATATCATAACTTAAGTTGTCAGAACTTAAGTTATCAGAAGATATTTATCAGAAGATAATATCAGAACGTAAGGAGACTTTCAGATAAGGAAGGCGGATGATTGAAAGGAATGAAGATCGAGACTAAAACAAGAAGAGATATGCATGGAGAAGAATTCTATGAAGAATAGAATAATTGGAAGAAAAGATAACTAGTTGATATATTTTGGGATGCAGACTTATGTTCGATATCAATTAAAAGATTATCTTGTAATTGTGTGTCTATATAAACACAGCATAGGGTTTACACTATATGTGTTATCTTATTCGAGAATATTATTCTTTGTAACCCTAGCAGCTCTCGTGATAATTTGTTCATCACTGAGAGAGAATAGTTCTTTGTAACAGAGTTTATTGAGTTGAATAAAATCTGTGTTCTGTTACTTGAGTTCTTATATTCGATTTGATTGTAGTAAACACTGTATTCAACCCCCTTCTACAGTGTGTGTGACCTAACAAGTGGTATCAGAGCAATCTGTTAACATACATACAGTAAAGATCCAAAAACAATCATGTATGAAGAAGCACAAACTCCAACCCAGCCCACCAAAACTGAAGAAACTCCAAAAACTCAAATCCATTATCGATATGAGACTATTAGGGTTCCCATACTGAAACCTTCTGAGTATCCCATATGGAAGGTGAGGATGTCTATGTTTCTGGAAGCTACAGATCCAGAATACCTTGACAGAATTAATGAAGGACCACATAAGCCAACCAAGCTCTCTGTTATAGTTGCAGATCAGCCAGCATAGACTATACCAAAGGAGAAAAGTGAATATACAGGTGAATATATCTCATATATTGCAAAGGATGCAAAGGTAAGACATTTACTGCACAGTGCCATTGATAATGTCATGTCAAATAGGGTAATTAACTGCAAGACTGTAGAGGAGATATGGGATGCTTTGGAGACAAGATGCCAGGAAACTGATACAATTAAGAAGAACAGGAGTACTATACTCACTCAAGAGTATGAGCACTTTGACTCAAAACGTGATGAGTCATTAACTGGTTTATATGACAGATTTGTCAAACTCTTGAATGATTTGTCACTGTTGGATAAGGAATATAATCTTGAAGATACTAATCTTAAATTCCTTTTAGCTTTTCCTGAAAGTTGGGACTTGAAGGCAACTACTATAGGAGACAACTATGCTCTTGATGAAACTATTCTTGATGAAATTTATGGTATGCTCAAAACTCATGAACTTGAGAAGGATCAAAGAAGCAAGATGCATGGGAGAAAGTCAAGGACAGTTGCTCTTAAGGCTGAGGAGGAATCCCCTAAAGTGGCTATCTCAAAGAAAGGCAAAGGAAAGGCTCTCATCAAAAAGTCTGATACTGAGTCATCAAGTTCTGATAGTGACGAGGATTCAGAAACTGAGTTTATCTGAGATGGATGCTGGTGAAGAGATGATAAAATTGTGTGCTCTTATGGTTAAGGGTATCACAAAGATAGCTTACGGGAAATTCAGAAGGGGAAAGAAGTTTTCCAGGAAAAGTGGAAGTTCTGATAAGAAGGGATTCAGAAAATCTGAAGGCAAAGTTGGAAAGTCTGACAGAGGAGATTACTCAAATGTTAAATGCTACAATTATGTTGAGAAAGGCCACATATCTCCTGACTGCAAGAAAGGAAAAGGTGACAAAGGCAAGGCACTTGTCACAAAGAAGAAAAGCTGGACAGACACTTTAGATTCTGAAAGTGAGGTGAACTATGCTTTGATGGCAAATGCTGATAGCAGTTCTGAAGCTGCTGAGTTAATGGTACCTCAAACAACTTATTCTTTTCATACTAATGATATTACTGAGTTGAGAAGATATCTTAAAACCATGTTCATTAGGTATAGAGATCAAACTTTAACATGTGAAAGGTTAACTTCTGAAAATTTAGCTTTTAAGAAAAGTAATGACTATTTAGAAAAGGAGTTAGTTATGTTCCATCAAACTCAGGAAGAAAGAGATGATGCTTTTTATGTTAGAGATGGTGTTAAAATTGAATCAATATCTAAAAACTGAGTTAGAAAAGGAAAGAGAGATTATTAGGACTTGGACTAACTCTGGAAGAACAACTCGTAATTTGTTAAGTAGTGGAAACTGGAAAGAGGGCTTAGGTTATGGAGATGATAAGAATAATAAAGGAACTGTAGAAATTGATCCTATAGTTGTTAAACAAAAGCCAAAGATAAATCCTGTTAAGTTTGTAGCTGTAAAGTCTGATATTGATAAATCGGAAGTTAAAGAGAAATTAACTTCTGACAAACCAAAACAGGATAAGCCAACTGAAGTTAACATAGGCTTAATGACAAAGAAGCAGCTTAAGCATAAGATGAAAGATGTTAAGAATGTAAACAAGGTAAAGCCACCTAGGAAAAATAAAAATGGAAAGGAAGGTGTGAATAAAAGCAATAATTATAATCCTGTTCCTAATGTTCCTAGAACGAAATGTTATAATTGTGGAAATTCTAACCATCTGGATTCTTTTTGCAGGAAGAATAAAAACATAAACTCCTTACCTTCAAAATCAGGAGTTAAGAGTCAGTCTGTTAGATATAGGCCACAAAATCCTTGTTTTCATTGTGGTAGTTTATTGCATTCCATTTATACTTGTAAGGAATATCATAGTTTGTACTATGATTATTATCAAATAAAACCTTCTTTAAAGAAAGTTAGCATTATTCCTTCTAGTGTAAGTTCTGATGCAAAGTCTGATACTGTAAATTCTGATAAGAAAAATGTTAACATAAACTCTCATGTTAAATCTGCTGCAAATGTTAACAAACTTAATAAGGCCAAAGGATCCAAGCAAGTCTGGGTCCTTAAAACTAATCATTAGTGGTCTTTATGATTGCAGGGCAACAGGAAAAACATCCTAGTTCTGGACAGTGGATGTTCAGGACATATGACTGGAAATAAAGCCCTGCTATCAGATTTTGTGTAGAAAGCTGGCCTAGGTGTTTCTTATGGAGATGGCAACATGGGAAAAACTCTGGGATATGGCAATATCAAACTTGGGAATGTCATCATTGAAAAAGTAGCTCTAGTCTCAGGACTTAAACACAATCTGCTAAGTGTTAGTCAAATATGTGACAGAGGTTATCATGTGGATTTCTTTGAAGAACACTGTGAAGTTGTAAGCAAATCTACAGGCAAAGTTTTTCTGAAAGGATACAGGCATGGTAACATTTATGAAGCCAAGCTTTCAATAAGTTCTGATGGTTCTATAATCTGTCTGTTAAGTAGAACATCAATTGAAGAAAGCTGGGATTGGCACTAGAAACTCTCTCATTTAAATTTCAGTAATATAAATGAACTAGTCAAGAAAGATCTTGTGAGAAGACTGCCAAAATCAGTATTTACTCCTGATGGCCTTTGTGATTCATGTCAAAAGGCAAAACAAAGAAAATCTTCATTCAAGAGCAAGACTGAATCTTCGATTCTTGAGCCTTATCACCTACTACATGTTGATCTATTTGGTCCAGTGAATGTCATGTCTATTGCAAAGAAGAAATATGTTATGGTCATAGTAGATGAGTTTACCATATACACATGGGTGTATTTCTTGCACACAAAAAGTGAAACTGTATCTATCTTGATTGATCATGTCAAACAACTGGATAAATTGGTCAAAGACTCTGTGAAAATCATAAGAAATGATAATGGCACTGAGTTCAAGAATTTGATTATGGAAGAGTTCTGCAAAGACCATGGAATCAAGCAGGAATTTTCTGCTCCTGGAACTCCACAGCAAAATGGAGTTGTTGAAAGAAATAATAGAACTCTTATTGAAGCTGCACGAACTATGCTTGATGAAGCAAAGTTACCAACCTACTTTTGGGCTGAAGCTGTGCAGACTGCTTATTTTACTCAGAATGCAAAACTTATCAACAAGCATGGAAATACACCATATGAGATGGTAAAGAAAAAGAAGCCAAATATGAAGTATTTTCATGTATTTGGATGCAAGTGTTTTGTTCTTAAGACTCATCTGGAAAAGCTATCCAAATTTGATCTAAAAGCTGATGAAGGAATTTCTGTTGGATATCCACTTTCCACAAAAGCCTTTAGAGTCTACAATTTAAGAACAAGGGTTGGCATGGAATCTATCAATGTCTCTTTTGATGATAAGAAGATTACTGGACTTGAAGATTTCAATGATCATGATCAACTGAGATTTGAGAATGAAGTTTTAAATTCTGATTCTGTAAATCCTGACAGTCTAAATCCTGACAGTCTAAATCCTGATACTGCAAACTCTGATGGATTAAACTCTGATGTTATTGAAATTGCGGTAATAACGCCAAAGGAAAATGCACCTGTGCAGGGGGAGCATATTGAAGATACAACCACATCTCAAGAAGCATCAGAACCAAGAACAGGCACTTCAAGTTCTGATTCATCAAGTTCTGATGGGCCAAGTTCTGATAATTCTGGAAACTTAAATTCTGATAATTATGGAAACTCAAATTCTGAAGGATTCAAATCAGAGAGCATAATTTCAGGGGGAGCATCAGAAAATGTTGATGGAGACATCATGGATCATTGGGGAGCATCCAGTTCTAGAGATAATCTTCCATCTGCAAGGAAGTGGACTAAAACACATACACCTGATTTGATTATTGGAGATCCTGAAGCAGGTATAAGTACTAGAACAGCAACATCAAATGAATGTCTCTATCACTCTTTTCTTTCTCAGACTAAACCAAAGAAAGTGGAAGAAGCTCTTCAAGATGCTGATTGGGTGCAAGCAATGCAGGAAGAGTTAAATGAATTTGAAAGAAATAAAGTCTGGATCCTAGTGCCAAGACCAAAGAACAGATCAGTTGTTGGTACAAAGTGGGTGTTCAGAAACAAAACTGATAGTGATGGCATAATTACAAGGAATAAAGCAAGGCTGGTTGCAAAAGGATATTCTTAACATGAGGGAATTGATTATGATGAAATATTTGCACCAGTTGCTAGATTGGAAGCCATAAGGATATTTTTGGCTTATGCTGCTCATAAAAAGTTTACAGTCTTTCAAATGGATGTAAAAAGTGCTTTTCTTAATGGAGAATCGGAAGAAGAAGTATATGTTGAACAACCTCCAGGTTTTGTAGATTCAAAATTTCCTCATTATGTCTACAGACTTGATAAAGCATTTTATGGCCTTAAGCAAGCTCCAAGAGCATGGTATGAGATATTAGCTCAGTTTCTTCTGGAAAGTGGATTTAACAGAGGGACTATTGACAAAACTTTATTCTATCTCAACCATGGAAAGGACTTAATTTTGGTGCAGATATATGTTGATGATATCATTTTTGGTTCTACAAATGACAAACTGTGTAAAAGGTTTGCCAAGCTAATGCAGTCAAGATATCAAATGAGTATGATGGGAGAACTTAGCTATTTTCTGGGCTTTCAAGTCAAGCAGAATGAAGAAGGAACTTTTATTTGTCAATCTAAGTACACCAGAAATTTGTTGAAGAAATTTGGAATGCAAGACTGTTCAAGTGCATCCACTCCTTTGGCCACTGTAACAAAATTGGATAAGGATACTGGTATATCAGTGGATATTACTGATTACAGAGGTATGATTGGCTCACTACTCTATCTAACTGCAAGTAGACCTGATATCATGTATGCTACCTGTCTTTGTGCAAAGATTTCAAGCAGATCCAAGAGAACCTCACTTAAAAGTTGTGAAAAGAATTTCCAAGTACCTTAAGGGTACAGCTGATCTGGGATTGTGGTATCCTAGAGAATCAGACATTAAGCTAATAGGTTACTCAGATGCAGATTTTGCAGGATGCAAAATTGACAGGAAAGGCACAAGTGGAAGCTGCCAATTTCTTGGAGACAGATTGGTTTCTTGGTTTAGCAAGAAACAAAAGTCAATTTCCGCATCAACTGCAGAAGCAGAATACATTGCTGCAGGAAGCTGTTTTGCACAGATTCTTTGGATGAAGAATCAGTTACTGGATTATGGGTTAGAACTTTCTAAAATCCCTATTTATTGTGATAATCAAAGTGCTATTTCTATGACAGGTAATCCAGTTCAACACTCAATGACAAAGCACATCAGCATAAGGTATCATTTCATAAGGGAACATGTGATGAAAGGTACAGTGGAATTGCATTTTGTTCCAACAGATCAACAACTAGCAGATATCTTGACAAAACCACTATGTGAAGCTACTTTTACAAGATTGGTAAAAGAACTTGGAATGGTTTCAGGTTCTTTCTCTAAATTTGCTTAGTTTATGTTCTGATACATCAGACTTTATGATCAGTATTTACAGATATTACTATCTTTGTGTATTCTGTGCTTAAATTGAAATTTTCTAAGTGTTGATTGTTGTCTGATGTGAATTTCTAAATTCTGATAGTGATATGAATGTTTCTATAACTATTCAATCCAATGAGGATAACTGTGCTAGATGCTGACCTAGTAGTCTTGAATATACTAAACATCCCATGTTTGAAGTAATTGTTTATGTGGAAATTTTTAACACAAGCAAATTTTGATATTGAGCTTAGTTAGGTTTACTTTGTGTATCTTATTAATAAGTCAAAAACTAGAATAATGCTTCTTATCTGTTAAGTTCTGATGTTGGTAAATCTTATGGATGTACTAAGTGCTGATAAACCTCACTTATCAAAAGAAAAAGAAAAAGAAATAAAAATCAGGTACTCCTTTGAGATCTAGAGAAAAATATTTATGGAAGGGAAGACCCAAGTGCATTGCTGGTATTAAGTAATATGCATTAGAAAAGCAAAATAAAATTTTCTTGGTGACTTTTCACATTCTCTGATTACTGGAGAAATACTCTGATAATAGCATAAATTCTGATAAGCAGTTGTGACTCACTTACACTGAGAAGCCACTGTAAAAAGAAATTTCAAAAGATGCATAAAATGAGCACAAAGCAGTTGAGGTGGACTCATGCATGAACTCATTCTATAGTAGGCTTCAGACTAATGACAGATTTAAAGCAAGGTTCTTAGTTATTCCTTATTTCTAAGATGTACTGAAGTGAATCAGACTTTACACTTTTTCTGATATTTAGCTTAAAGCACACACTTACACTCCATATGAATGATGAAAATTACGGTGGTGATCAATGTTGTTTTGGATGAATAGTTTACGTGTCAGTTGCATAAATTTTGAGGATAAGTTCTGATGGAAGTTCTGATGATTAAGTTCGGTTGTAATCATATCAGTATTTGTGTGAAGAATTACAAAAATAAACATTCATTTTTTGTTAGTTAAGGAGCCATATTCTGATGACTTTAAATTTTGATAATAATCAAGTTTTGATGCTGACGAGGCAGTATTTATTTACAGTCAATACTTGAACGGTTATATTTTTCAGAATATTGGACTATGTGAGATAAAGCAGTAATAATCATTTGTTTAGTGGGAATAGTTTATTTTTGAAAAACTGAACGTGCAAAGTAATCATTACATATTTATCGTGCCCATTAACTTTTGTCTTAACTGCTGCATGACTGATAGGTAAGGTCTGTTCCACTTCTCAATAACTGTTGTCACATGGGTTGTCTAAGTAAAAGAAATAAAAGATTTTCAAATCTTTTATTCACATTTCTATTCTATTCAATCTCTCTCTTTTTCATATTCTCTCACATTTTCTGACTGTTTTTCTTTACAGACATTTTCTCAAACACCTTTCAGGCACTCTAACTTCTCATTTATTTCTGATGGCGCCCAAAGATTTAATTGTTGATAGAGCCAAGTTTGTACCAAATAACTATGCTGCAATCTAGAATAAGGCTGAAGCTCCATCAGATCTGCACTTTGTGCAAGATTTATTAGCCAATAGTGAGATTGGGTATGCTTTGACCCAACCTCAAACTATTTCAAGCAAACAAGTGCTGACATTTTGGCGAACTGGGCTTTTTGATAATGGTGGTGCTGTTGGTTCACCAAGCATAATTTTCACATCAGGAGATGTCGAGCATGTGGTTACTCCAGTAGCAGTTTATAAAGATCTCCACTTACCTGAAGATTGTACATTCTCAACAGTGGAGGATCCTGTTTTACAGCAGCTTATGGCCAGTCTGGGCTATGAGAAAAGATCAAATATCAGAAAGGAATGGAGCTTTTTCTTTGATTGTATCACCAAGGCATTCGCCAATAAATGCTCCAACTTTGATGCTATTCCCATCATGAGTCAACAAATCGGGTATGCCTTATCCATCAAACTCATTTTGATTTTGCAAGTGTTGTGCTAGGTTTTATAGGGGATAGGATGACAGATGATAGAAATGTAGTATACTTTGCTAGATTTTGTCAGCTTATATATATTTATTGTTGTGCTGATAACCCCAACCAGCCAGTGATTTAATTTCACCCTTTAAGCTTGCAAAAAGGGCCTTTAATGATTTGTTAAATGCTAACAATAAGAAACAAGTGCTGAGAGCCTTACAGATTCCTCAGTCAGTAAAACAAATCTTGGTAAATGCTGATCCACAAACTGATACATCTGTCTATCCTGATGTTCAACCCACCAACTCATCACACCCAACACAATAGCCATCAGAACATACCATCTCTCACCAACCTCAAACTCAACCACAACCTTCAGCACATCCAGTGAAGCCATCATCTTCAAAACCCAAGAGGACTAAGATAGTACCTCAGTCTCAGCAGAAGATAAGGAGAATTATTCTGAGAGATGAGTCAGATACTGAGGAACATGTTCCAATATCAGAACCTGTTGTTGTAGAAGCTGAGAAGATCTCTTCTCAGAAAGATACTGAAACTGGGAGTTCTAGGCCTCTCAAAAGGCTTAGAAAGCTAAATTCTGATGATGAAGCTCCCAAAGTCTCTACTTTAACAAAGAGACTTAAGAAGCAAAGAGCCAGGAGGGTTGTAAGTGAATCATCACACTCTAAAGAAATCCTGGAAGCATCAGTTAAGGAAGGGGGTCAGGAATCTATGATCCCAACAGAACCTATAGTAATTGAATTACTTCCCACTGCTGAATCAGCTCACAAGTCTCCTATTCAAGAACAAGAGGATATTCCAGAGCAAGTGCCCCCACCTCTTGTGTCTCCTATTAATGATCCAGTACATGCTGAAGATCCATGTACAAGTGATGAAATTGATATTCACAACTTGGTTGTACCTGATGTTCTGTACTTGGAAGCTCCACCCACTCAAGTTATTCCACCAACAACACCACTTCTAGATGCTGATTTCAATGCAGATATTCTAACAACACCAGTTCTGAATCTAAATGATGAAGATCAGATTGTAGGTGGACATCAAAATTTGGATGTTGATTAGAACTTAGTTGCAGATCATAATTTAGAGGATGATGTTGAAACTTCTATAGCCTCACATACTGTTATTCTATCAGAGGATGCTGATACTGCAGGATCTGTAAGTTCTGATGCTGACAATGCTGAATCTACTGGTAAAGCTGCTACAAATGTAGATGCTAATGCAGCTGGTCCATCTGGACATGCACCTCAACAAGCTCCATGCAAAGCTGATCTAATCAAGTATTTTGTTAGAGAGGATGCACCAGTACCTTGGAGTGAAACTCCTAGAAGAAAGGAGTGGACTAAGGAGTGGAACACAGTTGATTTTGTTCCAACTCAGAACATACTTGCTGAGCACCTGGCTAAAGCTGATGAAATGCTGATAAATGATGATTTCAAGGCACAACTTAGAGATACTGCATTGAGTACCAGGCACCTTCAAGGTCAACACTCAATAACTCAAGACAAGGTGAACAAAATTCAAGAATCACTGATTCAACAAGATATGAATGTAAAATTAGAAAAGAACAGATTTTTCAAGCCAACCTTTGACCGAATTGGGTATATTGAAAAGACTCAGGAGAAGCAACAAGATCAGATTTCTGAAATTCTAAAGAATCAAGCTTCTCAGCAAACTCAACTCAATGAGATCCAATCCTCAGTGCAATTGCTTGTCTCTCTTCTTCTACCTACTGATGCCAAAAAGGGGAGAAAGTGATTAAGTCCAAATGCAAATCTAGACAAGTACTCAAGGGTAAGGATGATGGAAATGATGACCAGGGAAACTCTGCAAAGGGTAGAGGTCATGGTCAAGGTCAAGGTTCTTCATCAAAAACAGCTGAAACTTCTATACAGAGATCAAACTATGATGCTGATAGAAGAATAAGTTCTGGTAAACAAGTTCTGATAAAGCCTGATGTTCCTGCACAGGGTGAAAGTCAAGAGTTTATGCAGAAAGTGAAGCTTAAGGGGAAGCAAACAATAGTTTACTATCAAGACCCTAAGTTACAAAAGCTGGATGAAGAAATTTCAAAGAGATTATTTCTTAAAGAAAATCCAGGAATGGACTTTGAAAGTCTAAAGGAAGAAGAAGCCAAACTTAAAGCAGAAAATGTCAAATCCAAGTCTAAAGCTTCTATTGTTGAAAAGAAACTTCCAAAGCCTAAGGGTATTGTGATTAAGGAGAAGATAAATTCTGAGGCAACCAAAGTCAAATCACAAGTGGAGGTAGATCCAAGATCCAAGGGCAAAGCAAAAATTGATGAACCTGTAAAGGTATACATGCCAATCATGGATGAAGAAATAATTAATGATGAAGTTACTAGTCTAATTTTGAAGAAAAGGGATATTCAAACAACCTCTAACAGAGCTCATGTTGTTCAAGATCAGGACTTAGTAAAATCTAATATTACAGTGAAGCAAGCAACCTCTGACATAGCTCAAGTTGGCTTGATATCAGAAGATAAAGAAAAGGAAACCTCTGACATTGCTCATGTTAAACCTTCAAAGATGCTACTACCATGATTCACAAAAGCTCAACAGACTCAACCTTTGAAGACTACATCAAGTGGTTTTGAAGCAAGAGTTGTTCAAGGAAAGGAAGCAAGAGACAAATCAGGATTGGGTAGTTCTGATGAAAGAAGAATACACAACACTACCAATGATCCAACTTCCTTAAGTGAACCAGGAGTAGGAGCAACTCCTGAAAAATTGAATCAACTTGAATCTGTACAAATGGTTTACCACTCTATTTTGAAAGAAGATATCATGTTATACTTTATGACAGATAGGAGGGTATTCCAGATCAGGAAGAATGCTATTCCATTAAAGTATTTTGAAGAACTGGAACATGTTCTATTTCTACTTCAAGTGAAAAACAGATCAACAGATGGTGCTGCAGGTTATTTAAAATAAAATATTCAAAGACAGAAGAGGCTTTACCCTGTAAAGTCTGACAACCCATACTGTCTTAAGTACATATCTCACAGTGGAGATATTGTTGAAATGAAGCCTAATACTGCTAAAATCATCACTACATTTTCTGGTATTCAGGGACTTGAATTCAATCTAGAGTCTGATAAAGCCTATATCATCAGACTAGATCAGGATATAAGAAAAGCTAAAATAAATTATCTCAGGGCTGTTATCTTTCAAACTGGTGAAGATACAGTTGAACTGAAAAATGCTAAAAGGAGGATGGTCAATGAACTTGAATATACTGAGAGAACACTTTTGAAGAACTATCTCAGAACAACTCCTAACATCAAAGAGATCAGAAATTGAAGCCAAGTCAAAGATCTACAACTGCTTAAATTCTGAAGGATATACGGACTGAAGCTGATATCAGACTTTAAGGATGGTAAAGCTGTAAGGACTGTAAGTTGTAGTTATCTAGTCAAATTCTCATGCATTTGTACTTAATGTTTTTGACATCATCAAATATCTATTGAACTTGTATATTATGCTAATTTACAAGTTGGGGGAGATTGTTAGATATATTTGTGATGTCATGTCTAATGATGATTTGTGTTTAGTTTTCAGATCTTAACTAACAGGACAAATCAGGACTTAACTAGAAATCAGTACTTATACTAAAGTCAGGACTTAAGATATCATAACTTAAGTTGTCAGAACTTAAGTTATCAGAAGATATTTATCAGGAGATAATATCAGGACGTAAGGAGACTTTCAGATAAGGAAGGCAGCTGATTGAAAGGAATGAAGATCGAGACTAAAACAAGAAGAGATATGCATGGAGAAGAATTCTATGAAGAATAGAATACTTGGAAGAAAAGATAACTAGTTGATATATTTTGGGATGCAGACTTATGTTCGATATCAATTAAAAGATTATCTTGTAATTGTGTGTCTATATAAACACAGCATAGGGTTTACACTATATGTGTTATCTTATTCGAGAATATTATTCTTTGTAACCCTAGCAGCTCTCGTGATAATTTGTTCATCACTGAGAGAGAACAGTTCTTTGTAACAGAGTTTATTGTGTTGAATAAAATCTGTGTTCTGTTACTTGAGTTCTTATATTCGATTTGATTGTAGTAAACACTGTATTCAACCCCCTTCTACAGTGTGTGTGACCTAACAAGAACTGAGGCATATAAAAAGAAAGCAAGTGATCAGTGAGTAGAAGCGAGGCATAGAAAAGAAGATAAGTGGTTGATGAGTAGAATTGTTAGACGAGTGCAAGTGAAGTTGGAAATTATTTGTGATAAGGCAAGTATTTTGAACCATTCTTGAGATATATTGCAAGTGCCCTGATAAGTTCTTATTTCAGATTGCAAATGCTTTGAATATACCTGAGACATACCATATGTTAGCATGTGATAATTGAATTGCTTAACCCTAACCCTGATCATATCAGTTGATACCTAAGCTGCGAGCCGTATTCCTTGTAAACTATCGATTTTTGATTTCCCAGATACTAAACCACACAAATATGATACTACTCCACAAATACATATACACCATACACCAAACACTAGAATATAATTTCTTGAACATACATAGATATATATATTCTACAACACCTTGTAACATTAAAGAATTAGACTCTATATAACCATTGAACCATTTTTCATTTATTAACTGATTCTTCTACAGGCTTGAAGCCATTCTTCATATATACCGTGATACACCATGGTAGTACATAAAAATTACCTTATGCTCTAAGACAATTGTTTGATCAATGTTAATTATGATTCTGTTTTAATGAATTACAATGTTTATCATATTGAATTTTTTTAAAATTGGATAGTTTTTTTTATGTGGACCAAATTCGTGGTTGTATCAGGCCAATGTGTGCCTTGGATCTAGTTTATAGAGCAGAGCTATGTGCCTTGCTCGGGGTTAGTGCGTGTTTGATCAGTAGCCTAACTCGAGTTTTAAAATTTAAAATGAATATCCAATTCTAACGATTATTTAACAAGAAACTCTGTTCCTCTGAATCATTTCAATTGATCATTGTTTAACCTCAGTTATTGTCATTATAACTTGTTGAGCTAGTTTGCTCACTCTTTCGAATCTGTTATGTTATTCTATAGTTAAAAAGAAAATGGTTGATAGCATAGATCCCCAGTACAATGTGCGAGCTAGGATTCCAGATTGAGTTAGATCGAGATAGCAGGAGTTGTATAGTTAATTTTGAGTTATATAAGTTTGTAAGAATGATTTCATCATCTGTTGTAAGTTAAACTAGTTGGGATTTGGTACGATGTAATAAAAGTTAAGGTTGTGGCTTGTTTACATACTTTAACCTATTGCGATCCGTGGTTATGTAAAGAAGGGTCGTTGTATATAATATTTTGTATATTGTTTTATGTATCATGTGTGTGTAATGTACCCCAAACTTTTGACTCGGGTTTGGAGGGCGTCACAGGTTTGGTATTAGAGCATGGTTATAAGTCACTGAAATAAGCCTAGATTGTCGGGATTGGGTAGAGGGTTAGGATTAGGAATAAGAAATAGAAAGATAGGACGTCGAGAGGTTGATTGTGACTGTATAGTAGGTTGTTGGCATGGGTCTTGACGTGAATCAAGATTCTTATCTTGCGGTGTTTATTTTTGGATAGCAGCGATGGCAGATCCTATTATCCCTATACCATCTGATCATTTGGAGCCATCTGTTCATGGACCATCACCTCCCACCTAGATTCGATTCTTATTTTATTCTTCCACCAGTGTTAGCTGTATCACCTCATGTTGAGACAGATGCACCTCTTTAAATTATTCCATCACCCCTAATATGAGACCACCTATACGAGGACCTCCACTTACTGATTCTTGTTATATCGGACATTCAGCTGCAAGTACATCTTTTCAGTCTACCCCACACCCTATTCCATACCATCAGTTAGAGACTTTTCTTATGAAGCAACATCACCTGCGGGGATAGACTCAAGAGCTACAACATATTGTGAATACTGAGGTACTGAGAAAGGTGAGAAGGAGCTTAGAGAGAGATTTATGTGTCACAGAGGATAGCTGTTATCTGGTCAAATGGAGCCACTAGTGAATATGCCACCCATGATTATCTTGTGGAGTGGGCTAGATAGTTTTAAAGGAGTTTGAGAAGACTAGAGATCCAGAGTTTTCTTGGAGGTAAATGATGGTGTTATAACGAATGTGATATGTATAGTAGTGATGTGATGTGATATCAGCAGAATTTTATTTTGTTATTTAAAATAGATTTGCTGACTATTAGGTAGACCTATTATGCTTTAAGATATCAAAAATGATAATGAGAGTATCACAGGTAGTAATAGATGGCAGCATTGAAGTGAGGTTACGAATAAGATAGTATGCAGCGATAACTAAAGTTTTTGTCAACTAATGAAAGCAATATGGACACAGTAAGGGGTAGAAGATAGATTGAAGTGAATGGACCCTTATATAATTGTTTCTTTAATTTGGTACCTTGTTATGGTTAAGGAGGACAACAACCAACTCATATAGTAATGACAACCAGATGTGTGATTTTCAAAATTTTAAACAAGTTTTCGAAAGAGATTTTCTTAACAATTTTTTCTAAAAGTTCTTTAAATAAAATAAATTTTTAAAAATCGATTGTCAAATTATAATTTGGGTTTCTTGTTTGTTATAAGACCCTGATTACCTAGAAGAATACATGTTCCAAAATTAGTATTATTAACTCAGAGAGCCAAGTAAACCCGCTATTACAAAGAAGTTTGGATTATTCCCAACAGGAGAGTGCAAATCTTGTTTAATAAGGTTAACAACAGAATCAACGTGCGGAGAAACTATTCATCCAATTTATGAGACTATTAGAGTTTAAAGAATTCGTTGATTTAAAAGAAGCTTGATTATGATCAAAGAAGATTGAGGAATTTACAGACTTTCCTAAATGAATAATATTATTAGAAAAAGAGACAATATGATGGATGATTAGCGACATAGACAAAATTTAGAGTTATGATTATAAATCTCATAAGAACGCAATTATGGTCGGATTATTAAAATATTGAACGTGGAGGCACGACGCTAGAGGTACAAGACCTAATAAAGGAATCTATTATAGAGATCAAATTATGAAGGCATTTCAGAGGACTTTATGGAGTTATTATATGACTCGGAATGGGATCTATTGATCGAACGAGCCTCGAAGATATATATAAGTGAAATGTAGATGGTGACCAACGATATCATTCTTTTCCAACAATACTATAGTTTATATTACTCTCGACTCTTGAATAGGTATGCACCTCTTCCATTAATAAGTTCTTTGAGGCGATAAGAAAAAAGAAGATTATTATATTCCTTCCAAAATCATTTTCCCTCAAGTTTTGCTCTCTGATTGGGACAAGTAGTGTTATGGTGTGACACTTTGTCGGAATGGAGAAGAGTCTGGTGGGACACCACCTAATCATGTGGTGTATGCCATATGGTACGAAAGACTGGTCATCTTAAGTACCAATGTGGTTGTCTCATTCATATTTAAATCATTACTCATTCTTTTTTTTAAACTATAAATTTATTGAAATATGAATCCTTCTAATTGTTTTGTTGCACCACTGCTCTTTACAAAAAAAATTCCAAACAAAAATTAGTCTACCAAGAATCAAGCGGGAAAAGTTCCAACCATTGGATTTACATGTTTCAAGTGTAGGAAACCAGGGCATATGGAAAGAATCGTAAATCACCAGCCCCAGTCAGTGATGCGCCAAAGATTGTGGGATCTACTCCAATATTAAATCATTCTCCAAGAGCAAGAATTTATGATATGTCTTTGAAAAATATTAATCAGAATGCGGATGTGATGGTGGGTATGCTTACTGTGAATTCTTTATGTGCTAAAGTATTAGTGGATTCGGGAGAAATTCGATAATTATTTCTCAAGATTTTACCGATAAGTTGATCTATTAAATAAGATCATGACTGTAGGACTAGAAAATCAAGAACGTGTATTTGTTAACCAAATGTGTACCAATTGTGAAATTGAGATTTCTGACAATAAGTTCGTGCTGATTTGATACCGTTTAAGATAGGAGAATTTGACGTTATTCTAGGAAACAAACTGAGTATTTGTCACGCCCCCAACTTAAACAGCAAATTAAATATAACTATTACAAAATTTTAAAAGAGATAACACAACCAAATCCAAGATCTTATAGTTTAGGGTTTGGAACAGCCCAACACTACCATCTATTACAACTGATTATAAATACCGAGTCCTCACACAAACTACTATCACTTATTCTACCTGAGCTCGAACATAAGCATCAGCATCACAGGTCTTACGGGCAGTCTGCTTGAATCTAACCATAGCTGCTAGCTGTAATATCAGGGTAAAGCAAGGAGTGAGCCAAATGCTCAACAAGTGCTAACAGTACGATACAAAACATAAATCGAGATATTCATTAAAGAATGACAATGGAAAGACATAACTAATGATAACGAGGGATAAAACTATGAGTGATGGCATCATTTTTACTTGTATCAAAACAATTTCAAAATCATGTCTTAATCAAAATCATTTTATGACGCTACGGATTACAGCCTGTGATCAGCCGCGAAGTAATCCCGAACCACGCTGGGTTCTAAAACATTAATGGGAATCCCTAGGCAACTTTTAAGCCTAATATAAGTGTGGAAATGACTCGCGTCTCAGTCCAGATCCACCATTCAAAGAAAACATTTATCCCCTTTGGGACTGAAAATCCATATTTTATTTATTTCAAAAACTGATGCTGAATTATAACAAAATCTCTTTTAACAGTAAACATTTTTACTAAGGGATTATAGATCAACTCGAAACATAGGAAATATGGTACTAAATCTCAGGGCCATGATTTACAAAATTTTACTCTATTAGGGTAACCAAAAGGTTTTCATATGTCAGAACTTGGACAGGAAAATTTAGTGAGACTAATGGATAATATAAAGGGGTAATGCCAAACTGGGCTTAAAGCAATGGTTTCTCGTCAAGGTACAGGTGTTGGATCATCAAGAAAATAAGCTTCATGAATACTATGGGTGTTAAGGTATGAAGAAATGATTCTTTAGCTCAGGACATATCAGAGTTGTCAAGCTTTAGGATAAGAAAGAGGGGTATCAATCAATGATGGATCACTTTGATAAGTTTCTGACTTTCAGGGTTCAAGGTAAGGTTCTATAGGGATTCAAGTATCAGGATGAGATATCAATACTTAGGAATCGTCAGCATGTTAATCAAGAGGATCAATCAAGTAATATATCAACTTTTCATTTTATCATGGCATTTAACTATCATGAAAAGGCTTTTGAACTACTTGCAATACATACTCGAGGGTTCATGGAATTTCTATATAATTCAAAGATAAATAAAAGATACGCTTGATTTAAAACATATCAAAATGACTCAGGATAATTGTATCAATATATATATGAACTGTTTATAGTAAATACGAAGGTCAAGTTGAATCACTTGCCTTGAGAAAGGCTGGTCTGGTCTGACTGGTAGGAGCAACTGGAGCTTCACTCGACCTTTATGGCAAGTTTTCCCTCGTCTCGAGATCCTACATAAATAATAATCCTCATTATAATATATTCCCACTAACTTAACCTATTTACAACCCGAAATTAAACACGGATGGCACTTAGGCCTATATGCACCTAATTTTATATTCACCTTATAAATATAATTGCACACACATAGCCACATATACTCACATATCATATATTAATACCAAATAACATCATATACACCATAATGTAACACTAGGCTTGGATGATCTCGATCCCCCAATTTAAGTTACTTGGTCGCTAAACTAGACAAAGTCTTCTAATTTTGGCTTCCTAACTCGATGTGCCTTTCCTAAATTATCCAAAACCTATTGACCCTCACTTGTGCCTTTAGCTCTACTGACCTTATACTATCTTACAACTATGGTGGTCGACCAAATACTCACTTCTAAGTGTTCTAAAACTATGTGATAAGTGAAAGTGCTCACTGGTGCAAATTTCAGAATGACAACTATGGTTTCTTGAGTGCATTAGACACTCTTAAACTACAAGTTTTCCTTCAAAAACTTTTACACAAGACTCTCCTGACCTAAAGGCATCTCACAAATTTGATGTGGCTCAAGGGCCTGGCTTGGGCCTAAGCTAAAAGTCCAAGGTTCCCCTGCTTTTCTGGGCAGAAAACGCCCTGACTTGAATTAACTTGTGACACATGGTTCTAACTCATATCCTATGAACTATGGTTGGAAAAACTTCTCTGACACTCCCTCTAACTAAGGCCCAACAGGGCCTAATGAGGGCCTACCCATGACATGGTCAAATCTCCCTATTTCTAAGTTGCAACAAAACTGTTCCCTGTTGGACATATTTTGTTATTCTACTTGTGCACCTAACAAAATGACATGAAATGTAACACCCCCAAATCCGGGGTCGGGGATCCGGGTTGTCACGAGTTCCATTTCCCTTAATAATACCCAATCTTAATAAATAATCAACTACTCTGTACTGTGACCCCACCATAAACACACACACCACAAGTTATAATCTCAGAGATGAATATCCAAAAATAATCACAAGTCGTTTTATTCCACAATTAAATGCCAATACACCTTAAAAGGGTATCTGAATAAATTTACATTTCTTTTCCATTATTACAATTCATAAATATACATAAATCTGGTACATCAAAAGTTGAAAGCCTAGCCTATTGGTAATTCCTACCTCAGCTACAGCGACATCAACGCCTATAGGAAACTGCGGAACGTTTCCTATCCGCTCGCGAATTGGGAGCTTGGTCCTGTTCATCTTGCCTATCTGATGTTGTGTGATGAAAGAAGAAAGCAAGGGTGAGCAACAAGCCCACCGAAATAATATGTATAATAATTAACAATATATGAACATTCTCATAGTACTCATGAAAGTCTTGGTCAAGAAGAAATGAACCAAGCTGATATCTTAACGGGACCAAGTCATAAAATATTCAGTATATATATACATATATACTTTTCACAATCTTTGAAATCCTCTGACATGTATAATATACACAGAGTTCCAGTTTATAACTGTATAAAAATATCGTTTCAAGGTGATCTCATATATCTAACCTTGTCTTAACGTTTTTCTGAAAATCTTTGACCTACACAAGATAATCATTTACTAGATATAAGTTTAAAAGATAAAGTTACAAGATACTCCAATATACTTATATCTTTTTCGAATACTACTTGAACTACCACCGTTCAATGTATAAATAGTTCATCCCATAGATTAAGCTACAAGACAAAACTTGTATAGAATCAATCTTTAAAATATCATCAAAATAAAATGAAGTTACGAGATACTTCATTTGATGCAAACATCATTTTGAAAACTCGACCCTGCCAACACTCAACAATCGCCCAACCGTAGCCTTTCTATCGAAGTGCTCTGGGTAGTGTTGCAGAAATATCCAATTGGATGATGAACTCATTACGGGAGTTTGCCGCGCCAGGAAGACCACTTACGATGATCAGTCGCAGTAGTGCAACCCCACCATTTTCTACATGTAGAGGAGAACCTGTCGGATTTACTTGTCAACCGAACACTGGACTCCTAAGGAATGGACCGTCTTAACGGAACTTCCAGGCCATTTGGGCCAGTATAATAAGGCTGGGCGGGCGCCACTCGACCACTTACGCCACTCCTAGTTCAGATAAAATCCATGACTCTGAAACGTAAAGCTTGTCCCCCATTTCCCCAAGTAGAAACTTGTTGATACGGCTCCACCAAGAAGTCGTATCTAGTTGGAAAGGAAAACTCACCGATATTTCCCAGGTGGTGCCTGTTAATGGATTAACTTGTTCCAAGAATTTTACTTCCCGAGTGTTGGGTAAGTAATCAAAAACTCTTTTATCAAAACAACAACCTTGTTGCGAATATAAAATACACCACAGAGCCGGATCCCTCAGGTTTTGAGCGAGTATTTAAATCCCCTTCGAAAGGAGGATCTTAATTATAAAAATGAGTTTTGGGATCCGCCCTAACCTTTTAAAATCATTTTGAAGACTCGAAAACATTTTTAAGAATGTTTGGAGTAATGCTGATTTAATAAAATAAATCAGTCCCAATATATTAGAAAATATCTGAATATTATTATTTAAATAATAATCCCATAAAGAATAATCTTTATAAAAATAATTGAAGTAGAAGTTTTAAAACTCATACTTGAAATGAATATTAAATAACCAAAGATATACTTATACGAAAGTAGGATCTTTATTTGAATAATCAAAAGTGAGTTTGATTATCGACACATTATTCTTAATAAAATAAAGAATAATAATTAGTAAATAATCGGAGTCATAAGTCCTCGAATGAATATTCAAATAATAATATTCATTAAATAAAATAAACGGAGTCATATGTCCTCGAATGAATATTCAAAATAATATTCATTAATAAAATAGACGGAGTCATAAGCCCTCGAATGAATATTCAAAATAATATTCATTAATAAAATAAAGGGGTCATATGTCCGCGTCTCATTATTTATCCTTCAAACTATTTCAAGGTTTCCTCGAATCCTCCCGACTTATAGGAGATAAAATATATGTATCTCTTATTCCTTCAATCATCAACCTTAACTCATGGTGAATCACCCTCATCCTGACGATTACATACTTTTCTATTTCTATTACTACGAGTCTTTAGGGTTTCCTCATACCCAACTCCCTTATCATTCCTCAAACTCTATTGCCTTTATATTCCTTTCCACTTCAGTTTCTTTTTATTTTCCTTTCTCTTATCATTATTTCATGAACCAACACAACAGAGCATTGATTTCAAACATCCCGTCATTCTGGATTCGTGTCCTCAGAACGAATCTTGATAACTTTTACAACTTAGATTCATAATTCATCATACTCGTCTGCCTTTGTTCTGACTCTAAAGCTTTTACACTATCTCCATAACCTTGCGAATTACTTTCCCGAAAACAATTGACTGAACTTAAATCAGTTTATTATAATCTCTTGCTTCGTGCCTTCCTTGGCCTTTCACCAGCGGGTGGTCTCTCTCTTAGGAGGGTAAGTGACAAAAACAGTCTTTTGTGATTCGTCAATCATTCAGAATCTCAAATGATTCCTCTATTTCCTTTATCCAGGCTCTTGCCTCGACTGGGTCAGCTTGTTCCTTGGAACTCTGAGAGCTTAGCGACTTAAAGGTCCTGAAAGAATTTCTCACCGCATTGTTTCCTCAGGGTCGTGGTTGGGGATAATAGTCTAAGTTCTGTCTAGAAAGGTCCATAAATTTTCGTATAGGAGTACCGTCTCGGGTTTCCTTTCCTTACTCGACTTCTGTTTCCTTAGTCTGAACATTCCCTCCTCCTCCCCATAATCGGGGTCATCCTACATATTTTAAATCCTCATTTTCCACTTCATCATGTTATGGGTTCCTTCTATCTTGATGGCGACCTCCCTGACTATCACGTTCAGGGTTTGCTCTAAATCTTATTCCTCAAACTAGGTTTCATCTAAGATCTCATCTTTAAGCTCTTGAACATTTAGAACCCAAATTCTGTACGAATACCTCATTATTCCCTTATCATCTTTCTCGGTATTAATCTCTAATCTATTTGTTGGCTTTCTGCCTTCATTCATCACTTTTTCTGGCACAATCTGTTTTTTTCCAATAATCCGGGCTGTATTGCAATCTCAAACAGCTTTTCGGTACCGGCTCCGGTTACCTTCACTTCTATTTCCATTTTCTCAAAACCGCTTATAAGCTCTCTCAAAGACATTATCATCTTGAGTCTCTCCTTTTTACTAAGGGCATCAGCCACCACGTTGGCTTTCCCCAAATGATAAAGAATCTCATAATCGTAATCCTTGATTAGCTCTAACCACCTCATTTGGCGCATGTTGAGCTCTTTCTGCGTGAAAATGTACTAGAGCACTTATGGCTTAGGTAAATCTCGCACTTCTCTCCATACAAGTAGTGCCTCCAATCTTTAGGGCAAAACTATTGTCACGAGCCCAAGCTCATGTATGGGGATATCAAATTTTATATTCCCTGACGCGTACACGATTACCTTGATGTGCTGTATAAGAAGCACCTTAATTCCTTATGCGAAGCGTCACTACAGATCACAAAATCTCCTTTTCCATCCGGCAATGCCATCATAGGGGCCGTCACCAATCATTGCTTCAGTTCTTAAAAGCTGTTCTCGTATTTCTCTGTCCATTCGAACTTTTCAGTCTTATGAGTAAGCCGCGTTAAAGGGGCTACTATCTTTATAAACTTGAACGAACCTCTGGTAGTGACCGGCCAATCCTACCTCTGGTAGTTTCCCTAACCATGGTCATCAATTCCTCAATGGTCCTTTATTCATTGTTGTTAGGATCCTCCACGAGATCCTCCTCAGCAACAATCCTATCTAGGACAACATCCTCAACCACTACATCCTCAATATGAACATCATCCGGTCCTGCGTTAGGACGCTCTATCGGATCCATAATCCGATCTCCAATAACTAATAAAACATCATCGCGTTGTTGCTCCTCAACCTCAGGGTTCGGAGTCCCGCTACCATCTACGATAATGAACTACGCTTCTATCACGATATTTATAAGGGTTCACATAAGGGTTTTAACTGTCAGTACTACGTTAGGTAGCCCGACTATGAACTTGGCAAGAGTTCTTATAATCTTAATGAACTTATTATCTTAACGTCACATCATCTCTGAGGTTTATAACGCTTCGCTCTGATACCATTTCTATAACACCCCCAAATCCGGGGTCGGGGATCCGGGTTGTCACGAGTTCCATTTCCCTTAATAATACCCAATCTTAATAAATAATCAACTACTCTGTACTGTGACCCCACCATAAACACACACACCACAAGTTATAGTCTCAGAGATGAATATCCAAAAATAATCACAAGTCATTTTATTCCACAATTAAATGCCAATACACCTTAAAAGGGTATCTGAATAAATTTACATTTCTTTGCCATTATTACAATTCATAAATATACATAAATCTGGTACATCAGAAGTTGAAAGCCTAGCCTATTGGTAGTTCCTATCTCAGCTACAGCGACATCAACGCCTATAGGAAACTGCGGAACATTTCCTATCCGCTCGCGAATTGGGAGCTTGGTCCTGTTCATCTTGTCTATCTGATGTTGTGTGATGAAAAAAGAAAGCAAGGGTGAGCAACAAGCCCACCGAAATAATATGTATAATAATTAACAATATATGAGCATTCTCATAGTACTCATGAAAGTCTTGGTCAAGAAGAAATGAACCAAGCTGATATCTTAACGCGACCAAGTCGCAAAATATTCAGTATATATATACATATATACTTTTCACAATCTTTGAAATCCTCTGACATGTATAATATACACAGAGTTCCAGTTTATAACTGTATAAAAATATCGTTTCAAGGTGATCTCATATATCTAACCTTGTCTCAACGTTTTTCTGAAAATCTTTGACATGCACAAGATAATCATTTACTAGATATAAGTTTAAAAGATGAAGTTACAAGATACTCCAATATACTTATATGTTTTCCGAATACTACTTGAACTACCACCGTTCAATGTATAAATAGTTCATCCCATTGATTAAGCTACAAGACAAAACTTGTATAGAATCAATCTTTAAAATATCATCAAAATAAAATGAAGTTACGAGATACTTCATTTGATGCAAACATCATTTTGAAAACTCGACCCTGCCAACACTCAATAATCGCCCAACCGTAGCCTTTCTATCGAAGTGCTCTGGGTAGTGTTGCAGAAATATCCAATTGGATGATGAACTCATTACGGGAGTTTGCCGCGCCAGGAAGACCACTTACGATGATCAGTCGCAGTAGTGCAACCCCACCATTTTCTACATGTAGAGGAGAACCTGTCGGATTTACTTGTCAATCGAACACTGGACTCCTAAGGAATGGACCGTCTTAACGGAACTTCCAGGCCATTTGGGTCAATATAATAAGGCTGGGCCGGCGCCACTCGACCACTTACGCCACTCCTAGTTCAGATGAAATCCATGACTCTGAAACGTAAAGCTTGTCCCCCATTTCCCCAAGTAGAAACTTGTTGATACGGCTCCACCAAGAAGTCGTATCTAGTTGGAAAGGAAAACTCACCGATATTTCCCAGGCGGTGCCTGTTAATGGATTAACTTGTTCCAAGAATTTTACTTCCCGAGTGTTGGGTAAGTAATCAAAAACTCTTTTATCAAAACAACAACCTTGTTGCGAATATAAAATACACCACAGAGTCGGATCCCTCAGGTTTTGAGCGAGTATTTAAATCCCCTTCGAAAGGAGGATCTTAAATATAAAAATGAGTTTTGGGATCCGCCCTAACCTTTTAAAATCATTTTGAAGACTCGAAAACATTTTTAAGAATGTTTGGAGTAATGTTGATTTAATAAAATAAATCAGTCCCAATATATTAGAAAATATTTGAATATTATTATTTAAATAATATTCCCATAAAGAATAATCTTTATAAAAATAATTGAAGTAGAAGTTTTAAAACTCATACTTGAAATGAATATTAAATAACCAAAGATATACTTATACGAAAGTAGGATCTTTATTTGAATAATCAAAAGTGAGTTTGATTATTGACACATTATTCTTAATAAAATAAAGAATAATAATTAGTAAATAATCGGAGTCATAAGTCCTCGAATGAATATTCAAATAATAATATTCATTAAATAAAATAAACGGAGTCATATGTCCTCGAATGAATATTCAAAATAATATTCATTAATAAAATAGACGGAGTCATAAGCCCTCGAATGAATATTCAAAATAATATTCATTAATAAAATAAAGGGGTCATAAGCCCTCGAATGAATATTCAATAATAAAATAAACGGGGTCATAAGCCCTCGAATGAATATTCAAAATAATATTCAATAATAAAATAAAGTTATCGAATAAACCTTATTTGATTCATAGTTTTAAAAACTATTCATATATATATAAATATATATATATAATATACTCGGGAACATCGTCTCCCGGTTTAGAAAATATGTTCACCTTTGGGTCCCCTATACTAAGGGTATACGCAACTACTGCTTATCTCTAACATAGGTATTATGCAACTTATAAGCAATTGAATCAATAATTAGATATCAAGATTACGAAACAGACATGCATATATACCATATCAGCATGCTCCAATATATCACAAAATTTGCTAATAACAATCATGCACTTATCACAAGATAATGCATATACATATATTTACATCACAACAACAGTATAACGGGTAGAAAACTTGCCTGAGTGCTCCGGGGTAGACTTAAGCTTAGAATGGGTCCGATAACCTATGAACAACAACATAAGTCGGAATTAAACCCCGGTCGCTTAAGAAACTAGACTTTAACCATTTAGAGTCCTAACGTTCGCTTTCGCGCTTAACGATTTACTTAAGTCGTGCGAGTACCCTCGGCTCTACCATTTTTAATAAATTAACCATTAAGGGATTTAAGGCGATTCTTTCACGAGTGCCTTACCAACTGCATAATACACTTTACATAAATTATTCGTACTCCAATTAGTCCTTTAAGGTCCTTAACCATGATTTCAAAGTAAGGCGAGGGGTAATGGTTTGGTCGTGAAACGCCGTTACTTAAAACGGTCGTTTCTCCTAAACCGTACATCGGAATCAAACGAACTACATATCAAAACGAAGCTCGTAACATGAACTATCTAATCATGGCAAATTTACAGATTGGTCAGTGAGTTATCTGGTCCGAGGTTCATGTACAACAGTCTAAGGAAAACGGGCATTACGACGACTATATTTACGAGTTTTCCAAGTTTCTCACTACACCAAAACCTCACCAAACAACCCACAATCATTAACACATCAAAACATCAACTAAATAATACTATACCAGTCCTTATTCTTCATATTCTTCACCTCAACCAACCACAATCAAGTTCTATTAACTATAACAAGATTCATTCACCAAATCACTCCAAATTCAAATTAAACTACTAATAATCAAAGATCATGCTTCTCATTTAGAAACTCAACCTTCAAACTCACTAATAATCAAAGTAAAGGCTAGGGTTTGAAGTTTATACCTTCCTTGGGAGGTGTTAAGTTTTTAGGAAACCTTAGGGAGCCTCCTAAAGCTTGATCTTTCCAAAGAAATCAAGAACACAAAGTTAGGATTTGAAGTTTCTAAAAGTCCGATTGAAAGAACTGGAAAAATGAGGATCTTACCATGATAATTTGGACGAGACTTGTGAACAAGAGTTGTAGGCCATCTCAATACCTTTCCAACAAGCTATAGAACACAACATTTGAGTGAGTATTGAAGGAGATATGGCAGTTTAAAGTTGCTGGGTTTGTTTTGGCCGAGAGCTTTTGCTCTTGGAAGCAAAAGTCAACTTCTAATTATTGTGTTTTATGATATTTGCTTGGTTGCTTCTCCTTTTTGCCTTGGAAAATGTTTTAACTTTTTACCATGGTAAATTTTACATGGCTCAAAATCAACCAACAAAACAAAACCCATTGTCATGCTTATGTCATCTTGCTTGTGTCATCTATTTGCCACATGTCTTTGTCTTGTGGTTTGATGATGTCATAATACCTTGGATTCTTGTACAAGCTTATCTCTTGGTTGCGTATTTGTTTTACGGTTCGCTTAACTTTCGTTCTCGATACCCGTTTGAGGGATCATATCTGGGATCTCATTATTTGAGCTTCCCTAAATCTTTCCTAATATTTTATAATCCTTTAATGATCCTCATTTATAATCCTTGAATTAAAATCCTTTCAATCATGTTACCTTATACTCAATTCTGTCGGTATCTGGTGGGTTTTCGGGAAAAATCAAAGTGTTCGAATTCGAATTCTGACGACCTTTACATACATTCATTTACTTTATGGAATACTAATACGATCTTAGAATTTCCATAACAGTACTCCTATATAGCGTGGTCTGATAATTTTTCTTAATCAGCATAGTCAGCAAAAGTTACTATTCATCAAGGTTTCAAAAATTCCAAAAATTGGGGTTATTACATGAAAACCTCCAACCAACACCTAAAACCTTTTATATACTCCCAATACTAACTTCTGGTGGCTTGGGCCTCAAAGTGCACATCAATGACATGGTCAAAACTCACTCTAAACCTCAGGGTACTAAACTGATTTTCTATAGAAACTATAACTCTCATTTCTCCAAGGTTTTGACTTGACAAACTCAACTACCAACAACCCAATACTCAAACCAAGACTTAAACATGGTAATCTACTGAACTAACTCCCTTATTCTCAAAATAACATTGGGTGAGATCATCCTTACCTAAGGTACAATTATGGCAAAACAAAAGAGATCACATTTCTCAACTCACCAATCATTAAGTGTTTAAAACCACAAGATATGCATTTTATAAAAGATAACCATGAATTATTACCATGCAACAAGAAGCATAAATCAATATTAACACATTATTCCTACTGAAATTAAGGCTCACTAACAAAATCTTTCCAAATGATTAAAATCTTATAACATTCTAAGAGAAATCCACATGCATGCATGTCTTCGGGTTTTGCAAACCAAAACAACACATTTTCTACCTATATTCTATCATAAAATTGACATGCAAGCCTAGCATAAGCTATACCTAGATGATCACTTAGCATGCAAAGAGTTTTATCAAATTTTTACCACAAAATTCAAGCCATTATCACATAAACATGCAAAAATTGATATAAGCAACAAGAATAGTCTTAAGGACCATTCATTCGGCTCCCATATGGTCATGGCCGAATGAAATGGATGGGAATGGCCAATTAATCTTCAAGAGTTTCCTTCTCAAGACTTGGCACTTCTCCATTCCTTGTAGTCCTCTCAAAAATAACCCTAAACACACAAGAATCAAAGTTGTACTTTGAGTTTCAACTAGAGACTTAACATGCAACTTCAAAACTTAAACTTTCTATTCAAAACTCTTTGAAATATGAATGACCATGGTATGGGAAATAACATTTACTTGTATAAAGAGTAGAAGCTTGGTTGAGGAATGAGGAAAAATGGGGAGGGGTGGTTCTCGGCTAAAAGCCGAGAGTGAGGGGGAAAGGAGGGCCGAGAGGAGGGAGAAGGGAGGGAGGAGAGAGTGAGGTGTGGGTGGAGTATGAAAATGATCATGACACTTTGCTTGTTTTATGGTATTTGATTTGACAAAATTTGAGTGGAAAGGAGAATTGACAAGACTATCCCTCCACTTATACTTGGTTCATCATGCAAGGGTGAAGAAGGAAATTGGCTAGAAAAATAAGGGTTAGTGGGGTTGGAATTGTCCTCTTTATCCTTGAAAAGAATGAGAGGGTGGTTTGCATGCAAGGGCTTTCTTGTAATTTGCTAAATATGACAACTAAAATTTATAATGATTTATTTTTATAAAATAAAATACAAGTTCAAAAATTATAAAATTTATACCATAAAATAACTTGGATTTTTAGAGACTTTATAAAATCATTTTCAAAATTTGTGAACAAAATACCTTTTAAAAGAAATTTTTTCCAAGGCTTAGAATATTCCTTATAAATCAAAAATAAAGAAATTAAATAAACTCTTGCTTTGAAAAATCATATACTACATAAAGCAAATTTATAATGCAGAAATTTTCACTCACACAAACGTATAATCATTGAATATATTTCATTCGGCTTTAATATTATACCAAATCCACAAATAATATTACACGAAAATACCGGTTGTAACATCCTCTCCCCCTTAAGGGATTCTCTCCTCAGAATCTAAGAGAACAGATGAGGATACCGGGAACGCATAACAGACTCTAACTCCCAAGTCGATTCTTCGACCTTAGGATTCCTCCAAAGCGCTTTTACTAACTTTACTGACTTATTTCTAAGGCTTTTCTCTTGCCAGTCGAGTATTTTAACCGGTTGCTCCACAAATGACAGGTCTGCCTGAATTTCTACAGGTTCATATTCTATCACATGGCTAGCGTCAGGATTGTACTTCTTAAGCAACGACACATGGAACACATTATGCACATGCTGATACTGAGGTGGTAAGGCCAACTCGTAGGCCACCTTTCCTACTTGACTCAAAATCTCAAAAGGACCTATGTATCTAGGTGCTAACTTCCCTTTCTTGCCAAATCTCATCAACCCTTTTCTAGGTGACACCTTCAACAACACAGCTTTGCCAATTTGGAATTGAACATCCTTACGCGCTGGATCCGCATACTTCCTCTGTCTATCTTGAGCAGCAAGCAACCTTTTCTGAATTAACTTGACTGAATTATGCAACTGTTGTACCAATTCCGAGCCGAGAATTCTTCCTTCTCCTACTTCATCCCAACTTGTTGGTGATCTACATTTTCGCCCGTACAAAGCTTCGTATGGTGGCATGCCGATACTGGAATGATAGTTGTTGTTATAAGAGAATTCAATCAACGGCAAGTGGTCGTCCCAACTTCCTGCAAAATCAATTGCACAACTGCGTAACATGTCTTCAATTGTTTGAATTGTCCTTTCACTCTGGCCATCAGTCTGCGGGTGGTACGCCATGCTCATATTCAACTTCGTGCCAAGACATTCCTGAAATTGCTTCCAGAATCTCGAGTTAAAGCGGGGATCTCTGTCTGAAACTATTGATACGAGTACTCCATGCCTTAGTACGATTTCGCGCACATACAGATGAACCAACTTGTCCAGTGACGACTTCTCATTTATGGAAAGGAAATGCGCCGACTTCGTAAGACGATCAATTATAACCCATATTGCGTCATGTCCGGATTTCGTTCGCGGTAGTCCTACTATAAATTCCATAGCCATATTTTCCCATTTCCATTCTGGAATCTTCAAGGGCTGAATTAATCCGCTTGGTCGCTGATGTTCTGTCTTCACTTTCTGACAAGTATAGCACTTCGCAACCCATTTTGCCACGTCCCGCTTCATATTTGGCCACCAAAAGTTCTTCTTTAAGTCTCTATACATCTTGGTGCTTCCCGGGTGGATTGAAAATTTCGAATTGTGGGCTTCATGGAGGATCTCATTCTTTAATTCAGGTACATGAGGAATCCATATTCTGGATGAAAACCTTAGTATCCCTTGCTCATCCCTTTGAGTATTAATCTCCTCTCCAGATAACTGATTCTTCTCTTTCAACATTACTTCTTCTTGACACTTCTTTATCTTTTCCACTAGTGTTGGCTGAAAGGTCATTGCACGACAAACTTCCTCGACTTTTCTGCAAGCACAAAGTTTAATTCCAATCTCTCGATTTCTTTAGATAACTCTTTTGATGTTATCATCATATTTAGTCTCTCCTTCCTACTCAGAGCATCGGCCACTACATTCGCCTTTCCAGGATGGTAATTTATCGAACATTCATAGTCCTTGATCAATTCCAGCCATCTCCTCTGCCTCATATTGAGCTCTTTCTGAGTAAAAATGTACTTTAAACTCTTGTGATTCGTGTAGATTTCACACTTCTCTCCGTAGAGGTAATGTCTCCAAATCTTTAGTGCGAACACTATGGCGGCTAGCTCCAAGTCATGCGTCGGGTACTTTAACTCATGCGGTTTCAATTGTCTTGATGCATATGCGGTCACTTTATTGTGTTGCATCAACATACAACCCAAACCCTTATGTGAAGCGTCACTGAATATCACAAAGTTTCATTGGTCATCTGGAAGCACTAACACCGGAGCTGTTACCAATCTCTGCTTCAACTCTTGAAAGCTATCCTCACATTCTGCACTCCATTCAAACTTTTGATTCTTTCTGGTTAACTTGGTCAATGGCGTGGCGATCTTCGAGAAATCCTTGACGAATCTTCTATAGTATCCGGCCAATCCTAGAAAACTTCGCACTTCCGTAGGAGTCTTTGGCCTCTCCCAACTCATAATTGCCTCAATCTTTTCCGGATCCACTTTAACGCCTTCATTTCCAATGACATGCCCCAAAAATTGAACTTCCTTTAACCAAAACTCATATTTGGTAAACTTGGCATACAACTTCTCTTGACGAAGTATTTCCAATGCTATCCAGAGGTGCTGCTTATGTTCTTCTTCCAACTTAGAATAAATAAGGATGTCATCAATAAATACCACGACAAATTTGTCCAAATACTTCTTAAATACCCGATTCATCAGATCCATAAATGCGGTTGGAGCGTTGGTCAGTCCAAACGGCATTACTAGGAATTCATAATGCCCATATCTGGTCCTGAATGCGGTCTTGGGAACATCTTCTTCTTTGATCTTTAATTGATGGTATCCCGATCTCAAGTCAATCTTTGAAAAGCATTTTGCTCCCTTCAACTGATCAAAAAGGTCATCTATCCTTGGTAGCGGGTAGCGGTTCTTGATCATTACCTTATTCAACTCCCGATAATCTATGTATAGGCGCATACTCCCATCTTTCTTTTTTACAAACAGAACAGGTGCTCCCCATGGCGACGTACTTGGCCGTATCACTCCTTTATCCAACAATTCTTGTAGCTGGCTTGCCAACTCTTTCATTTCTGCTGGTGCCATCCTATATGGGGCCTTTGAAACTGGTTCCGTTCCTGGAGCAAGGTTGATCTCGAACTCGATTTATCGATCTGGTGGTAAGCCTGGTAGTTTGTCTGGAAACACATCAGGAAACTCGTTAACTACAGGGATATCTTCTATGTTGGGGTTGCGCTTTTCTGAATCCACTACATACGCTAGGAACGACTCACAACATTTTCTAAGTAGCTTCTTAGCCAGAACAATTGTAAGAAATAGTTGCTCTTGCCTTTGCCCCTTAAATACTACCTTCTCTCCACTCTTCGTCTTTAAATACACTCTCTTGGTCTTACAATTAATCTGAGCATTATTCTCTCCTAACCAATCCATTCCTAAAATTATATCAAACTCTCCCACCTTGAAGAGTATCAAGTCGGCTGAAAACTTATACCCCGAAATATCGATCTCACACTTTGGACAAAATTGATTCACAGGAATCTTCTCTTGGTACACAATTACCACATTTACTACCTCACTCATAATGACATGCAAACCTCCAACCAACACCTAAAACCTTTTATATACTCCCAATACTAACTTCTGGTGGCTTGGGCCTCAAAGTGCACATCAATGACATGGTCAAAACTCACTCTAAACCTCAGGGTACTAAACTGATTTTCTGCAGAAACTATAACTCTCATTTCTCCAAGGTCTTGACTTGACAAACTCAACTACCAACAACCCAATACTCAAACCAAGACTTAAACATGGTAATCTACTGAACTAACTCCCTTATTCTCAAAATAACCTTGGGTGAGATCATCCTTTCCTAAGGTACAATTATGGCAAAACAAAAGAGATCACATTTCTCAACTCACCAATCATTAAGTTTTTGAAACCACACGATATGCATTTTATAAAAGATAACCACAAATTATTACCATGCAACAAGAAGCATAAATCAATATTAACACATTATTCCTACTGAAATTAAGGCTCACTAACAAAATCTTTCCAAATGATCAAAATCTTATAACATTCTAAGAGAAATCCACATGCATGCATGTCTTCGGGTTTTGCAAACCAAAACAACACATTTTCTACCTATATTCTATCATAAAATTGACATGCAAGCCTAGAATAAGCTATACCTAGATGATCACTTAGCATGCAAAGAGTTTTATCAAATTTTCACCACAAAATTCAAGCCATTATCACATAAACATGCAAAAATTGATTTAAGCAACAAGAATAGTCTTAAGGACCATTCATTCGGCTCCCATATGGTCATGGCCGAATGAAATGGATGTGAATGGCCATTTAATCTTCAAGATTTTCCCTCTCAAGACTTGGCACTTCTCCATTCCTTATAGTCCTCTCAAAAACAACCCTAAACTCACAAGAATCAAGGTTGTACTTTGAGTTTCAACTAGAGCCTTAACATACAACTTCAAAACTTAAACTTTCTATTCAAAACTATTTGAAATATGAATGATCATGGTATGGGAAATAACATTTACTTGTATAAAGAGTAGAAGCTTGGTTGAGGAATGAAGAAAAATGGGGAGGGGTGGTTCTCGGCTAAAAGCCGAGAGTGAGGGGGGAAAGGAGGGCCGAGAGGAGGGAGAAGGGAGGGAGGAGAGAGTGAGGTGTGGGTGGAGTATGAAAATGATCATGACACTTTGCTTGTTTTATGGTATTTGATTTGACAAAAATTGAGTGGAAAGGAGAATTGACAAGACTATCCCTCCACTTATACTTGGTTCAGTTTGCATGCAAGGGTGAAGAAGGAAATTGGCTAGAAAAATAAGAGTTAGTGGGGTTGGAATTGTCCTCTTTGTCCTTGAAAACAATGAGAGGGTGGTTTGCATGCAAGGGCTTTCTTGTAATTTGCTAAATATGACAACTAAAATTTATAATGATTTATTTTTATAAAATAAAATACAAGTTCAAAAATTATAAAATTTATACCATAAAATAACTTGGATTTTTAGAGACTTTATAAAATCATTTTCAAAATTTGTGAACAAAATACCTTTTAAAAGAAAATATTTCCAAGGCTTAGAATATTCCTTATAAATCAAAAATAAAGAAATTAAATAAATCTTGCTTTGAAAAATCATATACTACATAAAGCAAATTTATAATGCAGAAATTTTCACTCACATAAACGTACAATCATTGAATATATTTCATTCGGCTTTAATATTATACCAAATCCATAAATAATATTACACAAAAATACCGATTGTAACACTATTTAAGCGTGATGCTCAGATAGACTGTCGTAATAAGAAGGTAAGTCTGAAGACGCCGGTAGAGAAAGTGGTAACGTTCAGAGTTTAAAGGTGAGTAAAGAAGTTTTTAACGATGATTCGAGCTCAAAGGGTTATTTTGGCAAAGATGTGAGCATTATATTGATTATGCGATAAATAGAAGTGAGGAGTCAGCAAAACTTGAAAGATTTTCTAGTAATCAATGAGTTTCTAGATGTGTTCCCAGGAGAATTACCAGGACTTCCTCCAAATAGAGAAATTGAGTTTGCAATCGACTTCACACCTGGAACGGAACCTGTATCTAAGGCCCCATATAGAAGGGTGATGGTTGAAATAAAGGAATTAGTGAAGCAATTGCAAGAATTATTGGAAAAAGGAGTAATCAGACCTAGTGTACCCCAATGAGGTGCACCGGTGTAGTAGATGGAATCATAAGATTTTGTATCGATTAACGAGAGCTCAACAAACTTACTATCAAGAACAAATATCCATTATCTGGAATCAATAATTTGTTCGATCACTTAAAAGAAGCAGAGTACTTTTCTAAGATTGATTTGAGATCCGAGTATCAGAAATTGAAGATTAAACCTGAGGACGTACTGAAGACAACTTTCAAAACTAAGTACGGTCATTATGAAATTCTGGTATTGTCTTTTGGATTGACCAATGCACCAACAACATTTATGGATTTGATAAATAGAATTGTTAGGGAATGATTGGACAAGTTTGTAATTGTGTTTATAAATGATATTTTGATTTACTTGAAGTCAATAGAAGAACATGCAGAGTATTTAAGAATAGCTTTGGGAATTTTTAGAAGGGAGGAGTTGTATGCTAAGTTTTCAAAGTGTGATTTTTGGTTGCAGGAAGTTCAATTTTGAGGCTATATAGTCATTAATGAAGGAACCAAAATGGATCCAGCGAAGATTGAGGCTATTATGAATGGTGAGAGACCAAAAATACCAATATAAGTAAGAAGCATCTGAGGATTGGCAGGATATTATCAAAGATTTATTCAAGATTTCTCGATGATTGCCACACCTCTGACGAAGCTTACCAGGAAGAATGAGAAGTTATATAGAATGAGAAGTGTGATGAAAGTTTTCAGGAGTTGAAGAAGAGATTGATCACGACACCTGTTTTATCACTTCTAGACGATCAAGGAGAGGTTGTAATTTTTAGGGGTTAAATATCAAGTAGGTCACTTAGTGCGTCCAAATATATCATGTGAGTCACTGGTTACAAAACTGACTCAAATGAATCATTCATTTGAAAATTTGTATCAAAAATATCACTCTATCGTTAGTCCAAATTCTTAAAAATATTATATATTGAGTTTGACACATTTTTTATGAATGATATTATATCCAAATGAAAGATTCTGAGCTCTAGTATTTTAGAAAATATTTTTAATTTTTTTTAAAATTTTTTTACTATTTATTTTTATTTAAACCAAATAATACAATTAAAAAATAAAAAATAAATAGTTGATAAAATTTTAAAAATCTAACAATATTATCTAAAATACTAGAACTCGTAACCTTTCATTTGGATGTAATATGATTCATAAAAAATGTGGGAAACTCAATACATAATATTTTTAAGAATTTCGACTAACAATATAGTGATATTTTTTATATAAATTTTTAAATGAGTGACTCATTTGAGTCAGTTTTGTAACCAGTGACTCACTTGATACATTTGGACGCAGTAAGTGATCTACTTGATATTTAACCCTAATTTTTAGTGATGTTTCTCATAAGGAATTGTGTTGTATTCTGATGTAGCATGATAAAGTCATTGCATATGTATCTTGTTAATTGCAACCTCATGAGCAGAAGTATCCTACTCATGACTTGGAATTGGCAGCAATAATATTCATCTTAAAGATTTGGAGACATTATCTATACAAAGAAAGGTGTGGGATTTATTCGAAACATAAGAATTTAAATTATATATTCACACAAAAGTAACTTAACAGGAGACACCGAAAATGGTTGGAATTGATCCAGGACCATGGTTTTACAATTAGCTATCACCCAGGATAAGCAATTGTAGTGGTACATGCGAGAAATTGAATGTATTAACTGTTCCAGATGGGTTATAAAAGGAATTTCAGAATTTCGAATTGGAAGACAGAATTTGTAAGTCGGATGAAGCAAAAATGTAAACTATGACTTTTCAGCCAGAGTTATTAGAAAAGACAAAGAGATGTCAAGAGGATATAGTGGATCAGGACGTTAATAGTTTAGTAGGAAAAGAGTTATACACTCAGGAAAATGATCAAGGTATTTTTTAGATTTTCTTCCAGAATTTGGATTCCACCCGTGATAGGAGTAAGGAATGAGATTCTACAAGAAGCTTTCAAGGTATTTAATCCATCCAGGGAGTACCAGGATGTATAGAGATTTAAAGAAGAACTATTGGTGGCCAGATATGAAGAGAAAGATTGTGGAATGGGTTAGTAGATATTATACATGTCAAAGAGTTGAAGCGGAGCATAAGAGACCGAGTGGATTATTGCAACCATAACAAATTCCAGAATGGAAGTGGAAGCACATTGCTATGGATTTTATAGTTAAATTACCAAGAACAAAAGTGAAACACGACACCATTTAGGTTATAGTGGACAGACTAATCAAATGAGCTCATTTTCTGCCTATTAATGAAAGATTTTCACGAGACAAGTTGGTTCATATGTATTTGAAAGAGATAGTAGTTCGTCATGGAGCCGAAAAGATTCCTTCTTTAATCTCTTTCTTGCGAGGCTTGAAAAATGAGGCTAGATTGTATCTTGATATATGCTTTGAATATCCCTTTAATTTTTCATGCATGAAAATGGAATATTTCTTCTCCTTTAAAATCCAATATCATATTAAAAGTTTGTATTGGCTTCCATTTTTTACTGCAATTCCCCTCAGCCCGTGTGTTGTGTTAGAATCAGGACTTGACCACTGTCAAGTCGATATGACCAACTATGTTATGTGAGTTCTCTTAGTCGTTGATAGTCACTTGATTAGTCGTTTGTGGGTTGATGCAATTAGGCATTGGTGTTGTAGCTTCATGTAGCAGTTGATCGCTCACTTTCATTTAATTAAAATTACATTGCATCGAATATTTATAATTAGCCACCCTATTCTATTTTATTCATTGAGCTAACATGACTTCTGAATGAATTATATAGTTCTTATCTATACAGAGAATCTCATAAACTAGTGTTACAAAAACCTCATCAGTTGATGGGCAACTCCTTGAAAGACTATTCCTTAGGATGGCTAGCCGTTGAAGGCTACAGATTGTCATAATATAATTATGCAATGTGATTTGCTTATCATCAGGATTTAGGCTTGATTCCTAACAATCTCCCCGAATTTATGATTGATAGAATAACAACCATAAATTAAAGCCTTGATGATAACAAAACACATTTCGACTTATAAACATTAAAAATGCATAAATGTATTATGTTAAGATACTGATAAATAGAGTGTACAAAGAAATAGTTCTGAGGAAAAGATGTTACTTTGAAAGTAGCTCCTTCAGTCTGAACAGATGGGTGAATAGTTTCTTTCATATTTTTTTACTTTTTGATATTCCAATTTATCCTTTTAGAAAAGATCCTTCATCTTTCACCTTGATAGTTAGCTTTTTCAAGAGAATTATTGGATCTTCATTGATTCTCTTGAAGTATTAGACTTCTAGCAATGAAAGTAAGATTTTTAGCTCTTGTTAAGCCTAAGCATGTCTTCATGTTAAGAGTGCATATCCTTTTTTCAAAATTTGATGTAGATTTTATATGTTGTTGATTCCTTTATTATTGTTAAACACTGGCCTTCCAGACGATTTTGAGATAAAATATAGTTTTCTAACTTCATGGATCTTGTTTGGATGAAGTTTGTTTAGAAGAGTGCTCATCTATGTTTGTTGGATACCTGATTAAGTCATTGTCCTCAGTTTTCTTCACTGGATTATGAGATTTTTATCTATAAAGACTGATTTGTCTGAAACTTTCTCATTCTTGATGGCCTTCAATTCCTTCTTTGAAAATATAATTGTAACACATTTTTTTGTGACGCCCTCCAAACTCGGGGTCTAGATTTGGGAGTCACTGTATAATGAACAATACTAAAATAGACACAGCGGAATAAAATAATAAGTATGACCCATTGTATGCAACTGGATCGATCACAGATTATAGTATGAAACAAACACTCTACAAACCAAATGTTATTACAACCCATATGTCTATTTAGTTTTTACAAACTATTCAAATTTTATTACAAACCTCTAGACTAGTCAAGCGTCCCAAAATAGACTACCTGGAATACATACCAACTATTTACAAGCACACAATTTCTGGTCAAACCTGGAACTCAAGCCTGCTCTGGCCTAGCTGAAAGATCAGAATAATAAATAAGTATGAGCGAAGAAATGCTCATCAAGCAGTATATAGTTTATAATTGAACAACAATAACAATATCTGAGTAAAACCAGAAGCTGATATAAACTTTACTGTTTAAGCGACATTTTAACAAAACACAATTATGCACTATGTTGTTCCTCATGAACAGACATGAAACAACACCGGTATCCCTCAGCCATACCGTAAATATAGGTATCGGTATCCTGCAGCCATACCATACCTATTGGACATCCATAAATAGGCATATACTCGCCTTGCAAGATATTACACTTTCATATAATAGCTCACACTGGACCGGTGCCTCGGCCTCTTACGCTCACCATTAACCATTTCACAAAATTTTTTTGATTAAAGGAGTCGTATCAGTGACATCCTTATATATTTAACTCTCCATTTCACATGGTCCGGAGTTATCTCAACAACTAATGGTGAAATAACTAGAACGAATAGTTATTCGCTACTCTCATCGCAAAGTTTCACTGTATAGAGTATATCTGGATAACATAGTTAATCATTATCTATCGAATCAAAAGATTTGTTCTAGCAGAATGATTGCTAGAATAAAAGAATTCCAATGAAAAAAGGACTATTGGTATCTGATGTGCTACCAGAGTATTTATAAATAGTTCTAATATTTTAAATATGTAAAACAATAAGCTATTCTGAATTTAGAATAGGGAAGAAAACTTGCCTGGTATACTCGATATCTTCTCACTATAACTCTGGATTATAACTGCTGCCTACTGACTCCGTCTAACACTTGACTACTCTCCTTGCAATTCGTTTCTATAAATAAAAGGACTATCTTAATTGACAGAACCAAACTCAATTGACATAATTATACGTCTTTACGTCTACTCGATCGTTTATAACTAGTCATGGTATTTTAAAACTGTAAACAGATAGCATGCATATCATGTAACACGTAATCATGTTATTCGTATAAAACATAATCACATATTTCATGTAACACATAATTCAGATCATCAAAAGATAGGTCTCAGTACGTTCAGAACTGAAATCAGGTCAATACCAGTGTTTAGCGATTAAATACCAACTCAGAATGAATCACAACTCAGATGACCTTTCAATACAAAAGAAATTAGTTCTCAAAGGTATTTTTATTGGAAGCGGAATGTTTTTCTGAGTCTATACGCGTATGTTTCATATTAAATGGATGAACGGTTTATTTATTCCGAATAAAATAAGAAATAAATAGAAATAAATCAATTAATTATAATATTAATTGATTTTTAAATATCAAAATATAACTTTTAAATAATTATAAATAATTTACATTTTATTTAACTATTTATAAATAAAATTAATTGATTTAATCAATTAATTAGATTCATAAATAATTAACTAAAACAAATCATAAATAATTAAATCAAATTGGATTTTTAAAAATAATAGAAGAAAATGATTATTGGAAATTAAAATAATCAAGTAAATAATTTTTTGAATTTAAAAATAATAAGTAAATGATTTTTAGAACTACAGGAAAAGATTTTTAAAAACGAGAAAATGAATTTTGAAATGAAAGTAAAAAGAAAGTAGTAAAAACGGATTTTGGAAATTGAGTTTTGGGGACTAAAGATCAAACTATAAGAAAATATAGGGGGGAGGCCACAGGATTTTGGCCGGACTCAACCGGAATCTGGGTTCGTCCCAGAAACCAGCGAGTTCACCATTTCCGGTGACTGCCATCTGGGCCAAAACGGAACGGATTCGAACCGTTTCCCATCCCCCTCACCTCCTGTCGAACCCAGCAACACAGATAACATCACCACGAGACCCACCCATTGCTGCTTCACCAATTCCGTCCAAAAAGACATGGAAGCCGGTGGTTTTCTCGAGGTTTCCGGCGAAAAACTCGATTTCAATCAAATTGACACCAAAAATCACATTCCCATTACCAAAACAAAGCTTAGAGCAATTATAAACTATCTATAACCTCAGAAATCATCAAGAATACCATATAATCTCAAAATCGATTTGAAAACAACTTACAAACTTTAAAACTCATTTTTACTCAATACTGAACCAAATCTAATGAACTATATATGAAATTAATCCTTGTGATGCCAGAAGCAATAATCAACTATCAAGAACAGCAAACAATCATTCAAGATCAAAAACCAAATTTCAAGAACAAGAACACAAAAAAATCGATTTTTTATAAATACCCCGTCTCAAATCATGATTTTCGTATGAATGGATAGAGCTTGATGAGAGAATTATTTTGATTACTAGAACACTCGATTTGGTTCCCTGGATCGATCAAAATCATGAATCAATGTGATGCTCAAGAATTTTACCCCTGAATATGTTCTTGAATTTCTTTCTATTTTCTGGAAACAAAAATATAAAAATAAATGAAATAATTAAAACAACAGCTATTTATATTATCTGTAAAATTAATACCCTAAAATCATTTAAGGGTGTTTTTATTCCAATAATTAAAATAATTAATCCCCAAAATAATAATTATGGCGAATAATTTTAAAAGTAATAAAATATAAAATTTATGTCAAAATTCCCCAAAAATTGCGAATAATTCAAAAATACAAAAATGATGGGTATTTCAAATACGTATGATTCTATAAAAATAAAAACGTGAATTTTATGGGCTTTGACGTCCCGGTGGGGTCCCGGTCCGTTGATTTTTGACAAAAAGAAATGAAACCTAAATTAACAGAAAAACCCGAAAACAAATAAAAGACATTCAAACACATATAAAACAAGATAAAATGAGTACCTCGATAAAAACATAAATAAATACGAATCCCAATTACAAATCGATTCATATAAATGCAGTTTAAACACATATTAATTACTCGAAAAATTTTCTGGCCCACACAAGAATACAAATTGCATTTATAACACGTAACATCATGGCAATGAACATTTTAAACTTATTTAAACACTTAATATTTATTTATTTAACATAATTATTCATATAATTTTCCCGGATATTACATTTTTCTAAAGATTGACAGGCTTTTCAGTAGACAGATATGTATCTTCATTAAATTCGGTAGTTATTATGATTGATTCATTCAAAACCGAATGAAGTGGTAGTCACGACTAAATTTTATTTCTTCCTTGCAGCTGTTCTTCTCCTCTTTCCCTTGGGCTACTTGAGTGTTTCTCATCTTTTAGTTGTAACTATAGCTCTGTGGCATTTCATTTGAGTACTTAGAGACAAAATTGTTAAATACTCAATGTGTTTACAAGTCTTTCGCTTAAGCTAGTTCATAGCCTCCAAGTTTTGAAAAAGGTTCTGGTCTTTACTCCCCCTTTGTTGATGCACAAAAGGTTGTGGTCTTTACTCTCCCTTCGTTGATGCACTGTTTCCTTCTAGTAATTTTCCTTTTTTTGATGCTTTGCTCCCCTTTAGGTTGGTGGAACTTGCTTGTCAGAGTCTGCAGGCTTCTTGCTCCCCCTTAGTTGGATAGAGTTGCAGACTTCTCATGCTCCCCTCCAATTAGAGCTAGAGACTTCTCCCCCTCCTGGTTAGCATCAAGGGTTTGAATTTGTATCAAGGGTATTATGTTCACTTGAGGATCTTAGAAGATGTACTTCTCCAACAGAGTCCAGATTATATACCGATTAAGTGTGACATACTGTCATAGGATTTGCCGTATCCTCCTTGACGTCAAAATAAATAATATTCATATTAATTTCAGTTGTACCAGTATTTCTATCATGTTTTCCATTTTTTACATCAAGCCCCCCTGGCTCACACACCTCACACCCTCTCCATCACCATCTAAGTTGGAGCTCTGTACATCACTGGAAAGGCTGGAAGAAATAGCATGCCTCTCATTCACACTTCTCTTCTTTTGCCTATTGTAAACGCAGTCTCTCACTCTAAGCGTGTTCTCTCTTTTTCTTCAAACCTAGGAATGTTAGAATAATTGTTTGGTCATCTAGCAGAATTGGTGCATATTTACCCCTATCAATTGCTATTAGATAGCTATTGATGTACAATATGAGTTATCAGTGGTTGTGCTACAAATCTAGCCATTGATGGACTGACACTTATCAATGGATGATAGATAGCCATTGATGGAGAAAATTATATAGAAATTGAAGATGTCAATGTAGTTCAAATTTGTGAAGATTGATTTACCGTTTAAGAGCATAATTTAACTACTAGATACTGGAATAAGAGACTGATACTCCAACAAAAAATCTGAAAGATGATGAGTATCAGTTTGAGAGTGTGACTTTTCAATGAACTCAAGATGTGAAGAATCGTTTTAGGAAAGTTTGTAAGTCATATGTCATAGACCTATTTGTATATTCGAGGATTCAACTCAACTCAAATAAGAATGTAATAAGTAAATAGTGGATCGACCGTCAAAGAGATCTCGCAAAGTAATATCTGTCAAAGGATTCAGAGACAATGTTCATCTACAGACTTGAGGAGTTAATTCACTGGAAGAAGTTCAAGAAGTTGATCATGCCTCAGTGATAATAAATCAAGATCGTGGATTTAATCAAGTGACAGAGATCTCGTCAGGGTATCATTAAATTACAAGGATTTAATCTGAAGAAAATCAAAGTGTCAGAGTCAAGACATGAAGAAACGTCACGGAAGTTAGTCACTCATGAACCAGACAGTACATCGAGTGTCAGCGTTGAAGTGGTGGAATTGATTCATAATTTTCAGTGATTTTCAGAAGATTTGCAGAAGAATGGTTGCTGCTCAAGACTAGAATTAATTCTCTATTAATTAATTAAGTCATCTAATTTAATTAAGAAAATAAATTATATCTGCGAAGAATAATTTATTTATTAATTGAATTAATTGATTAATTAATTCTGAATTAATTCTAGGAATTTTAGGAATTTTCAGAAGCTTAATTGGATTAAATTCAAGGCTTAAATCAGCAAAACAAATGGAAATGAACTAGCATGACAATCTGGATTGTCATACCGATTGTCATGCTAGGTCATTCTCCATTGTCATACCGAAAGTTACTCTAGGGGGTAATTGTCTTGCTAGTTCATTCTGATTGTCTTGCTAGTTCATTCAGATTGTCTTGCTAGTTCATTCAATTGTCCTACCGAAAGTCATACAAGCTATAGGATTGTCATGCCAATTCAATTCTATTGTTTTGCTGATTTAAAAAGAAGCAGAAGACTTTTCTTTAATAATCTCTCAATCATTTTCAAGAACAAGAGACAGCAGCCGCAGCAAAACATTTTATCTTCATCTGCTTTATTCAAGATCATAATTTCTAGATTGTAATGTTAAATCTAATCCACTAGAAATCTTTATCTTGTTCTTGTGTATCAATCTAGCGGATTAAAATCCCTAGAACTTAATCTCAAATCGCGTTTAGCATTTGATTCTAATTATTGCAAAAATAGAAAAAGTTCATGTCGAATTTATTCTAGATTTGTGATAATTGATTTGAGATTAATACCTTGTAATCGATACAGTTGTTGTAACACATTTCAAGTTTAATAATATTTTTATTTAACTTGAATTTTGTTTCACATTTTTTTTATTCCGCATTTTATTCGATTATTTGGTAACGTTTGTATTCAACCCCCCTTCTACAAACACATTGGGACCTAACAATTGGTATCAGAGCCTTCTGATTAACGAACAAATCAAGATCCTAGACTTTTGTGATTTTTCAACTCTTTGAATTTTTATTCATTCAAAAATTCATAATGACTTCACATAAAGTTGGAACCGTTAAAATTCCACAATTTGATAATGAGAATTATATTATGTGGAAGAAGAAGATGCTACTATTTTTACAGGTTGCTAATCCTAAATATTCAAACTTGTTAAAGAAGGGTATAAAAACTCCGATGGTTATTGAACCGGAGATAATAATAGATGGTGTGGTGACTACTGAAGCTAGAACCTATCCAAAAGATCCTGAAGATTTTACTCCTGCTGAGAAGGAAGAATTCTCCTTGGATGCCAGCCTTCAATTAATATTAATTGATTCCCTTGATCCCTTGATGAACAGACAGGAGTAAGAAAAAGATCCTACTTGTACACTACACCACACCATTGTTGTTTGTAACTACGGATCCTATTGTACGGGAGAGGTGGTAAACACAAGGTGATTTCCTAGTAAGGGAAGAAGCTGTTAGGGAAGTACCATTGGTTTTTATCTGCGGATCCTATTGTACGGGAGAGGTGGTAAAACGAAGGTGATCCTCTTTAATCAGTTGATTCTCATAGGGGGAGAAGCAAGAGAGATATGTGCTTCTCAACAGGAAATGTGGTTGTACAAAAGAAGATGAAACTACTTGAAGATATGTTCAGTCTAGAGGAACATCTACTTGGAATCTGGAAAATGTTAAATCTAGTCCAGAACTTTTCTACTATTTACTTTGCATGTATGTTTATATCTTTTTCTTATTTGTTAGTTGAGTTATCCTCTAGGTATTTGTGTGTTATTGTCTAACAAACAAATAGGGGGAGATTGTAAGTCATATGTCATAGACCTATTTGTATATTCGAGGATTCAACTCAACTCAAATAAGAATGTAATAAGTAAATAGTGGATCGACCGTCAAAGAGATCTCGCAAAGTAATATCTGTCAAAGGATTCAGAGACAATGTTCATCTACAGACTTGAGGAGTTAATTCACTGGAAGAAGTTCAAGAAGTTGATCATGCCTCAGTGATAATAAATCAAGATCGTGGATTTAATCAAGTGACAGAGATCTCGTCAGGGTATCATTAAATTACAAGGATTTAATCTGAAGAAAATCAAAGTGTCAGAGTCAAGACATGAAGAAACGTCACGGAAGTTAGTCACTCATGAACCAGACAGTACATCGAGTGTCAGCGTTGAAGTGGTGGAATTGATTCATAATTTTCAGTGATTTTCAGAAGATTTGCAGAAGAATGGTTGCTGCTCAAGACTAGAATTAATTCTCTATTAATTAATTAAGTCATCTAATTTAATTAAGAAAATAAATTATATCTGCGAAGAATAATTTATTTATTAATTGAATTAATTGATTAATTAATTCTGAATTAATTCTAGGAATTTTAGGAATTTTCAGAAGCTTAATTGGATTAAATTCAAGGCTTAAATCAGCAAAACAAATGGAAATGAACTAGCATGACAATCTGGATTGTCATACCGATTGTCATGCTAGGTCATTCTCCATTGTCATACCGAAAGTTACTCTAGGAGGGTAATTGTCTTGCTAGTTCATTCTGATTGTCTTGCTAGTTCATTCAGATTGTCTTGCTAGTTCATTCAATTGTCCTACCGAAAGTCATACAAGCTATAGGATTGTCATGCCAATTCAATTCTATTGTTTTGCTGATTTAAAAAGAAGCAGAAGACTTTTCTTTAATAATCTCTCAATCATTTTCAAGAACAAGAGACAGCAGCCGCAGCAAAACATTTTATCTTCATCTGCTTTATTCAAGATCATAATTTCTAGATTGTAATGTTAAATCTAATCCACTAGAAATCTTTATCTTGTTCTTGTGTATCAATCTAGCGGATTAAAATCCCTAGAACTTAATCTCAAATCGCATTTAGCATTTGATTCTAATTATTGCAAAAATAGAAAAAGTTCATGTCGAATTTATTCTAGATTTGTGATAATTGATTTGAGATTAATACCTTGTAATCGATACAGTTGTTGTAACACATTTCAAGTTTAATAATATTTTTATTTAACTTGAATTTTGTTTCACATTTTTTTTATTCCGCATTTTATTCGATTATTTGGTAACGTTTGTATTCAACCCCCCTTCTACAAACACATTGGGACCTAACAATTGGTATCAGAGCCTTCTGATTAACGAACAAATCAAGATCCTAGACTTTTGTGATTTTTCAACTCTTTGAATTTTTATTCATTCAAAAATTCATAATGACTTCACATAAAGTTGGAACCGTTAAAATTCCACAATTTGATAATGAGAATTATATTATGTGGAAGAAGAAGATGCTACTATTTTTACAGGTTGCTAATCCTAAATATTCAAACTTGTTAAAGAAGGGTATAAAAACTCCGATGGTTATTGAACCGGAGATAATAATAGATGGTGTGGTGACTACTGAAGCTAGAACCTATCCAAAAGATCCTGAAGATTTTACTCCTGCTGAGAAGGAAGAATTCTCCTTGGATGCCAGCCTTCAATTAATATTAATTGATTCCCTTGATCCCTTGATGAACAGACATGTGATGAACTGTAAAAATTCCAAACACATGTGGGAAACTATTGAGGTGATTAATGAAGGCACAGAGGAAGTTAGGGAGAATAAGTTGGAAATCCTAACCTCTGAATATGAACATTTCAAATCAAATCCAGGAGAAGGAATTACTGAAGTGTTTGAGAGGTACAATGCGTTGATCAACAACCTGAACATCAATGGAAAGTATTATTCAATCAGGGAGGTCAACAAAAAGTTTCTTTTAACACTGCCAGCTCATCTTGAACATAAAATCACTGCCATTAGAGAAGCTAGAGATCTGAGTGAGATTTCTTTGGACAGGCTCTATGGAGTGTTAAAAACCTATGAGTTGGAGCAGATTCAACAGAAGGAAGTCTACGGGAAGGATAGAATGGTCAGCACATCTACTGCACTTGTAGCTGAAGGTCAACAACAACAGCAATCTCAACAATTGGAGAGAATGGTACAGTATTCCAAGGCTGAGGAAAATATGTTAGTAGCAGAATATGATCCTCCTACTACAAATCAATCAAGTGATGATTTTTATTCCTTGGAAGAGCTGGAGCAATTGGAAGACGAGTCAATGGCCCAAATTGTCAAGAGATTCTCCCATGTCAGATTCAAGAGGAATCCCAAGCTGAAGTACAAGTCCAACTACAACAAATTCCAGAAAGGTGGATCTTCATCCTCTAACACCAGCAGTGGTGGATACAAAACAGGGATGGTTGATCGGGGCACCATTAGATGCTATAACTGCAATGAGTTGGGACACTTTGCCACAGAATGTAGAAAGCCAAAGCAAGTAAGAAAGAACTCTGAAAGGGCTTATCTGGCAAAGGGAAGAAGCTGGGATGATACTGACAGTGAAGATGAAGATGAAGGAAATCTTGCTCTTATGGCTATTGATGGAAAAGCTTCATCGTCAAGAATAGAGGTAAAACTTTCTGATGCTGAAATGGTTTATCATCTAAGAGGTAACTTAGATTGTGCACGTCGTGATAATGAACTGTTAAGTTTACAGATCACAGACCTTGAGAAAGAGGTCAATGAATTAAGACTTGTGCACATTAATCAAGACAAATTAAAAGAACAGGTATCTTTTCTAGAGAATAGAGTTGACTGTTATAGAAAACTCGAAACTATTCTCAAAGACAAGATCACCGGTCTTGAGACTAAGGTTAGAGCCTACTTCAATTCTTGTTCGAAGGCTAAAGAGTTCTACAGTAAGCAAGCTGTTAATCAAACATCTGGAATAGGTTATGATTACAATGCTGCTATTGGAGAATTAGGCATAAACTCCCCTCCTCATGTATGTGCTAAAGGGAGGGAAGTACCACATGTGCTTAAGGGTGTTGATGAACCCCTCTATAAAGCATCAATTGCTGAACCATTTGATGCGACCTCTTCTGTTATTCAAGAAGAAATACGTGCTGAGGATCATGCTTATGAGAAGATTGTTTCCAAGTCAAGTGAGTCGAAAGTTCCAGTCAAAGTTGTGAAAGCAACTGAGACTAACTCAGACACACATGAGTTGGATAACAATAATGCCATGTCTACCATGCATAAATTACCTGCTATTAATCACTCTCATAAAGCATGTGGTGTTGCTAATTGTATGTCTTGTGCTTTTAATATGATGTATGCTTATTTTAATGGTAAGCATGTGTCTAATGATAAGACTACTCCTCGTCAGCATGTGAATAACAAGAAGCATGATAGGTCTAAGACTGCTAGTCCTTCTAAGGCTAGAAAGGAGACATTTGTGCCTAAGCTTAAACAGAAATTTGTTAAGGCTGTTTACAAGGTCAAATGTTCAGTCATTGAGAATGTTGAGACCATTAAAATTAAAAATGTTGTTTTGTCTGACAAAGGACAGTTCTACAAGTATGCCGGGCCCAACCAAGTTTGGGTTCCGAAGAAGGTCTAATCCATTTGAAGTGCAGGGCAGTATACAGGTGTAACCGGTAGTGTGGATTCTTGACAAGTGGATCATCAAGACATATGACCGGAGATAGAGCCCTGCTATCAAATGTGGTTGAGAAAGCTGGCCCCATGGTTACCTTTGGAGATAACAGCAAAGGTTTATCTGAGGGATATGGCTGTTTGCAAGCTGGGAATGTTATCATTGTAATTTTGTATATTGTGCTAGGTTATTATTAGGAAGCAGTATCTAACATATAGCACCAGTGACGAGACTTGAGAATATTACGACATATCAGGCACCTGCTGCACATTACACTTGGAATTGTACTCTAGTAAGATGTGTACAAGTGTACTCCTGATTGGTGAGTTAAAAGAGGAAGTCAATGCACCACAGTTCATGGACTTTGCAGCTGCAGATCTGTTGGACTATGCAATCTCTTCTTCACAATCTCACTTCAGGTTGGTATGAACTAGTATACTGCTCAAGCAATCGTCAAGGACATGGTATGGCACTCTAACAGAAGTTGTAATCTTATATGAACTAGTAGAGTCGTCATATTTATAACTATTTTATCACTAAGCACAATCATATTGTTTTATATGTGCAGTGGTATATTGATTATGCAACATAACAATTAGTATCTAAAGTACTTGACAAGTATCGGTCAATGATATCTTGTTAACATTATGTTGCAGATATTTGTAAGCTTTTGACATGAATGAGAATTACTTAGACTTTACCCTAAGTGATCAATGTTTTATCAAAAACTCATTCATATTGAAAAACAAAATCAAACTTCTTTCTACATTAGTGATTTCTTATGTCATGTAAAATCTTTTGAAATCACTATTGTAAATCATTTTCTCTCTATTACCATATATTCTGTGTTACAGGTTCAGTCTCCAATGACTTTCTTTCATTAACAGTCATGAGGTTGAAAACCCACAACGTCTATCCCAGACTGTAAAGATAAACACAAAAACAGAACCAACCAACACTCTCTTACCACTAAATGTAGTATGAATGAGCGTGAGGGAGATAGTGCCTAGTGCACCACATAAGGAAGGTTCTGTAGTCAACCCAGTGGCTCTGTCTCATACATAGATGAGTAGTATTTAAACCGAGACAACTGCTAGCCCCCATACATCTTCTCAAAAAGATGTAATGGCTGAAAAGGCACAAAAACAGTTACTAGATTCATTCTCTCAACAGGGTGAGTCTATTGAATTTTGCCTGTCGGCCAAGGTATCCGATGTAGTGTCACCACTTCAAACATAATCAATTCTTGATGCACAAGGAGAGGTTACACACACAAAGGATGAGTTGACGGAAACAAGAGTTTCGACCATTTTAAGGTCAGATTCGATTGTTCAAGGTTCGTTAGTGGACCAATTGCCTTTACAGGTGTTAGGAGAGGATACTGATCCAAAAGCCATATGTCAGTGGTCAGTGTCTACCTCCCCAGGCTTAAATCCCCTGGATGCATCTGCGGATAGTGGATCTGACATAGGTGCAGATCGGCAACTTGTTGACAATGATTCAGATATTACCTGATAAGTCACAAGGAAATGTCTTCACAGACATTAGAAGGGAACTTTGATCTTTATGCTAAATTCGTTGGATCATTGTTTACCTTCCCAGAATTCAAATCTGGAATCCTAAAAGGGAAACTAGCAACTTGTAGATTATGACTCAGATTCATCTGACGAGTTTAACAAGGATGGGGATTTGTGAACTCCCATTGCACCACCTGTGACCTCCTTAAGGATGGCTAAGGTGATTTTCCTTGCAGGTACAGCTGGATTATGGAGCTATGAGAGAAGAGTGATACACTTGTGAGAATGAGTGTAAACACGAGTGGAGAGAAGAGTGAAACACATGTGAGGTACACTAAACAGGATCACACACTCACAGTGAGGAAGAAAAAGAAACTACTTGTTATTTCTTTTCCAACCAAGTGAAATATGAGAACTCCTTCAGACGACGGCATACATTCCTTCTTTAAGGGGGAGATAAAAGCTTAAGTAATAGTTTGGAGGATTCCTCAACTAAGGGGGAGAAATAGCAGGGAGTAAGAAAAAGATCCTACTTGTACACTACACCACACCATTGTTGTTTGTAACTACGGATCCTATTGTACGGGAGAGGTGGTAAACACAAGGTGATTTCCTAGTAAGGGAAGAAGCTGTTAGGGAAGTACCATTGGTTTTTATCTGCGGATCCTATTGTACGGGAGAGGTGGTAAAACGAAGGTGATCCTCTTTAATCAGTTGATTCTCATAGGGGGAGAAGCAAGAGAGATATGTGCTTCTCAACAGGAAATGTGGTTGTACAAAAGAAGATGAAACTACTTGAAGATATGTTCAGTCTAGAGGAACATCTACTTGGAATCTGGAAAATGTTAAATCTAGTCCAGAACTTTTCTACTATTTACTTTGCATGTATGTTTATATCTTTTTCTTATTTGTTAGTTGAGTTATCCTCTAGGTATTTGTGTGTTATTGTCTAACAAACAAATAGGGGGAGATTGTAAGTCATATGTCATAGACCTATTTGTATATTCGAGGATTCAACTCAACTCAAATAAGAATGTAATAAGTAAATAGTGGATCGACCGTCAAAGAGATCTCGCAAAGTAATATCTGTCAAAGGATTCAGAGACAATGTTCATCTACAGACTTGAGGAGTTAATTCACTGGAAGAAGTTCAAGAAGTTGATCATGCCTCAGTGATAATAAATCAAGATCGTGGATTTAATCAAGTGACAGAGATCTCGTCAGGGTATCATTAAATTACAAGGATTTAATCTGAAGAAAATCAAAGTGTCAGAGTCAAGACATGAAGAAACGTCACGGAAGTTAGTCACTCATGAACCAGACAGTACATCGAGTGTCAGCGTTGAAGTGGTGGAATTGATTCATAATTTTCAGTGATTTTCAGAAGATTTGCAGAAGAATGGTTGCTGCTCAAGACTAGAATTAATTCTCTATTAATTAATTAAGTCATCTAATTTAATTAAGAAAATAAATTATATCTGCGAAGAATAATTTATTTATTAATTGAATTAATTGATTAATTAATTCTGAATTAATTCTAGGAATTTTAGGAATTTTCAGAAGCTTAATTGGATTAAATTCAAGGCTTAAATCAGCAAAACAAATGGAAATGAACTAGCATGACAATCTGGATTGTCATACCGATTGTCATGCTAGGTCATTCTCCATTGTCATACCGAAAGTTACTCTAGGAGGGTAATTGTCTTGCTAGTTCATTCTGATTGTCTTGCTAGTTCATTCAGATTGTCTTGCTAGTTCATTCAATTGTCCTACCGAAAGTCATACAAGCTATAGGATTGTCATGCCAATTCAATTCTATTGTTTTGCTGATTTAAAAAGAAGCAGAAGACTTTTCTTTAATAATCTCTCAATCATTTTCAAGAACAAGAGACAGCAGCCGCAGCAAAACATTTTATCTTCATCTGCTTTATTCAAGATCATAATTTCTAGATTTTAATGTTAAATCTAATCCACTAGAAATCTTTATCTTGTTCTTGTGTATCAATCTAGCGGATTAAAATCCCTAGAACTTAATCTCAAATCGCGTTTAGCATTTGATTCTAATTATTGCAAAAATAGAAAAAGTTCATGTCGAATTTATTCTAGATTTGTGATAATTGATTTGAGATTAATACCTTGTAATCGATACAGTTGTTGTAACACATTTCAAGTTTAATAATATTTTTATTTAACTTGAATTTTGTTTCACATTTTTTTTATTCCGCATTTTATTCGATTATTTGGTAACGTTTGTATTCAACCCCCCTTCTACAAACACATTGGGACCTAACAAAGTTGACATTAAACCAACATTCAGGATTAGAATAGGTGAGCTATTTGTGTGTTTTTTGTGTTTGTTTTTCAATATTGATTTGCACAAGTTGGAGTTGTGACTCTACATTCATATAAGTCGCATCAATCTAAATTTTGAGAAAGGAACAGACTTAGCAGATGAGATGCCTTTTATTCTGAAATGAATAGTTGAACTCACAAGATGAATGATTTAAAATCAAAACATTCTTGTGGTTATGTGGATGTGTTCTTCACTTTCATGAAGCTCTAGTAAACTAGAAGGGATTTGAATGCATTTTCCACTCAGATATCATTCTCAAACCCTAGTTCCTTTTGGGAGAGACCACCGTATTTTTGGATTTCCTATTATTAATAAATCAATTTAGTTTGATTTATTATCTTAGCATTTCAAGGAAATGCATCTTAGACAATAGTTGTGAGGTATGTTTTTCAGTTAAGCTGAACCTCCATTGAACTGGAGTGTGTTTGAATGATTTCCCCTCAGAAATAACATTCTCAAACCATGTAGCCATTACAGATCTACTTGCACTTAAAATGTGCTAAATCTCCAAGGTCTTTACTAAAAGTAATGAAAACCTTGGGTTTGGATTGACATCATCAAGGTCTACCTCAACATGTAGTCTCTAACCAAAACTGAATGAGGGTTCTGAGTTAGAAAGCACAATGCAAACACCGTGTTTCATGAAAGTTTGGATTAGCAATAAAGGAAATTTATTGCTAATTTTGGTGCAAGCAACTTAATCAAGTTGATTTTCTTGATTATAAAGAAATTTAGACATTCAGAGGAGAATTTAATCAGAACTGAGTTTTGGCAACTTATTCTGAAAAATAGAAGATGTTTCAAGTAATGTGCTCTCATTTTTACAATTAAGAACTTCACTGTTAACTTTATTGGTTTGTGAAGTAATTCCATAAGGCAAGTATAGATGTTCAATTAGATCCCCAATGTCTTTTAAATAGACAATTAGTGTAAGCACTCAGGAATTATATACCGGTTATTTTGATTCATAGAGACTTATTATTTCACTCAACTCACAGGTTCTGTTTTTTGGCTAGTGTTTCTTTGGAATCTAATCACTTATGATTCAAATTTAGATCAGAAGGTGGTTAATAACTTGTGATCTTCCTTAATGTTAAGCCATAAATCAATTGTAGAGGGGGTGAATACAGTTAATAATCAAATCGAATTAAAGAACTCAACAGAATGAACAGTTTTTTATATTAATGAATAAAAACTGATTACAATACTCTCTCAAAAGATGAACAAATATTCTCAAGAGCTGCTAGGTTATGTGTATGATATATCAGTGCTCGAAGACACATATAGTTCTAACCTAATCTGTTCGTATATACATCACAGTTACGCAATCAATCTAGAAGATATGTTACAATTGAATGAGGAATTCTAATACTTATCCAACTATTGATTGCTACAATAAGTAAAGTCCTACACTGACATATCTCTGTAAATATATCCTCCTGTGGTATATCCTTATTTCCAGCTTGAGAAATACTGATATGAACAACTATTGATAATAAGTACTGATCGGCAAATACTAACGATAATGCTAATGACGTCATCTTTGTCAAACTCTGATATCAAGTGCCGATGGTAACTCTGATAGTTAAATACTGATACCATCAATTTCTTCTAACAATCTCCCCCAACTTGTGCATTACGTAATTAATGTACAATTTTCTAATTGATGGTGTCAAAACTATCTAAATGCAGAAATAAGAACATATGTACAATCTTACTATTAGTGTATCAGACTTTATCGACAGTCTTCAACTTTGGCAAAGCCAGTAGCATCATCAAAGAATTTCTTGAGTAGATTTTCTTCAAGAACATTCAAGTACATTTCAATTCTCTGTTTATTATCCTCGAGCTCTTTTATAGATTCATCATTCTGATAGGTAGCTATTCTGAGGTCATGAATGTTAATCTCCCAAGTGACAAATCATCCAGCTCCAAAAATCTAACTTTCTTACCATTTGTATTAAAAGTAAGAACTTTTATTCCAATAGATGTAATCACTCTTGCTCCTCGTTTAGGCATGTCAACAGTTTGATCATTTTCATCAATGTATTTTGGAATGTATTTTGGAATGTATTTTGATCCGTAGCTCATTTTTCTCTACTTCCTGAATACCAAGACTTTCAAATAAGTAGACCACCTAGCAGTTGTAAAGTTGATTACCTTAAGTAAAGTTATGATATATTCCAACTCCTGCCATGGTTTCTTATGAAATCTTCAATCTTTTCCTATACTCAAGAAAGTATAACATCTTTTCTTTTGGATTAATTGTGTGAAAGAAATCAAGCACAATTTGGACTGAGATAATCTTTTGTAGATCTTCAAGCTTCACATTTTCATCTATTCCTATCAGATTCTTATGCTCCCTTAGAATCAAAGCATTTCCTTTGAAGTTATCAGCATTTGGAAGACCCGAGACACCTCTTCTGCCATCCATTATGGATTATGAATTACCACTATAGATTTTGTTAATGGCTTCAGATGAATCTCTCTTTGGTGTTGGTGTCTTGCTTCCCCATAACAACTTTTTCTTCTCTTCAAATGTAAGTTCTGGCTTATCAACATTTAAGCCTTCTGAATTAGAGTTTGAGTTTCTTTCAGGAATTGTATGATCAGCTTTTATGTCTTGAACTAGGTCTTTTAGCTTCAGTTTAACTGACTTTTTTGATCACCACATCTTTCGTTGGTCTTTATCCGGGAACATTATCATATGGTAACACAATATCAGTATTACTGCTCTCAATGATTTGAATTCTTCCTCCATCAACCTCAGTTGCTCAATATCAACTCCAGGCTTTTCCTTTTCAAAAATCCTTCTACTCACCTCAGAATCAAAAGCTATAATTTTTGGATCCTTGTAGAATATAATTATCTTTCTTTTAGTACTAGAACACGTGCTAATATTCACGCAAGTATACGCGATCGCAAGTAATATAGAATTATTTCTAGTTCAGTCCCACAGAGACGGGTTTAGGTTAATTTCAATCAATGCACTTATGCAACAATAGTATGGTTATTATTCAATGCTAAGACGATTAACGAATTGGAAATGTTTATAACTATAATTAACTAAGAGATTATACTAAAGAACATTAACTAGGATATTAAAAAGGATTGTTTTACTATACACTACTAGAAATAGTACATACGATATCGGTATTTGGACATCGGCAAGTAATGCACCCGATGTTAACAGTTTTTTTCACATCGGTTTTTAATTAAGTGATGTTGAATAAGAATGTTGACATCAGTTTCTTATACTAGCCATTGTCTATTTATGAAAATAAAAACTGCCAAATATACATTTTTAACTTTGACATCGGTCATTTTTACAAACCGTTGTCTATGACCAATTTAAAAAATTTAAATTAACTTTTCATTTCCCCCGTTTCAGTGCCAAACTTTCCCCCCTTTTTTACAGAAAAAATTATTTCCCCCCTTTACACATAATTTTTCCATCTGTCCGAAACTATATCCCCTCTTTGCTCACACCCCCGATTCTCTCACTCTCTCTCAAGATGGCTACTCTATCTCTCTCTCTCAAACCTCAACTTCATCTCAAACCCTCCGACTATCTCCCTCATCTCTATGATCTTTCTCTCCTTTCTCGCCATTCCTTTTTATAAACCCTAATTTAGAACTAGTACAAAAACCATCCTCTCTCATCGTTCTCTCCTTTCTCACCAGTCCCTCTTACAAACCCTTATTTAAAACTACAAAAATGACACTGAAATTTGACCTAATTAAACATCAAATCCAGCTTCAAATTGGTAAGCTTAGTCCTTGATAGCAGCTTTAGAGCTTGAAAGGAGCCCTGGGTTTAATCCTATTAAGTTCCAATTTTAAAATTCTTTTAGTAAATTTTAATTTGTAGATGTCTATATATATATGTTATAGATTGAAAACTAGGGTATATTAATTGTTGTATTTATTACTAAGATTCAGGGGCTCAAGGCCTTTAATGGCTTCTCTCGTGTTTCGTAGCTTAGCTCTGCCTTTACGAGATGCCTACATATCTCTGTGAGTTAGAAAATCAAGCCAAAAAATATAGTTCTAGTAGGAGGGGTGAGTCCCCTTATATAGACGTTGGGAGTCCTTGAATTGGAGTAGGGTTAGGAGACTTGCTGAACAAGTCTAAGACTTTGGATAGACTTTGAACTCTGAACAAGTCTAAGACTTTGGATAGACTTTGAAGTCCTAGAATCAAGGAATCAGACTCCTTGTGGGTGTAGGTGCCTTCAAGGTTATCTTTTATAGATTTATATCATTGGTTGGACTCATTTAATGAGCTCATAATTTTCCCTATTTATTAATTAAGAATTTAATAAATAATCAGGGCTTCGGGCCTCGTTAATTGAGCTTCGTTATTGGACCATATCAGGTCTAATTAATTCAATATTAATTATATTCCTAGGCTAATTTTAGGCTCATATCATTTGCACCCCAACTTCTGGGAAATCGTAAAAGATTTCGTAGAAGTTAAGTTCATTTGTTCCCTTACAGGGTATCGTTTTTGCGTAAAGTATGGAGCGACCTACACATTTACAATGATTTGCCTTGCACATGGCTTCAGGGTTATTTTAGAACTTCCCTATTATTTCCCTTACCTTATTCCTTCTTTTTGGGAATTTTCTGGTATTTTTTAGGAATTTTCCCTTAATTTCTGGGATTTTTTCCTAATTTTCCAGAATATTCTGATACTCACAGGTATTATTTATTTAATATTTCAAGATTATTTTATCAAAAATAATTATTGAAAATTATTTTCTAATTTATCCTAATTTTCTGGGATTTTTCGCTTATTTTTCCTTATTTTTTGAGAATTTTTAGCAATTTTCAGTAATTTTTCCAATTTTTAGGAATTTTTCTGAAATTTTCAGCCCTTTTTCGACCTGGATCCTAGTCAAAATTATGGCCAACACCCGATGCATGGTCGAATGCATCCGACCAGGATTTCGACCTGGATCCTAGTCATTTTGACGACTTGGATCTTGGTCAAAATTCTGGTCATTTTTTGGCTCCTGTTCGAATAAACTCGACCAGGATTCACGACCTATACCTCGACTTAGATCCTAGTCATTTTGACGACCTTGATCTTGGTCGAAATATTGGTCATTTTTTGGCTCATATTCGATTAAACTCGACCAGGATTCACACCCTAAACCTCGACTTAGATCCTAGTCGTTTTGACGACCTGGATCTTGGTCAAAATATTGGTCATTTTTTGGTTCCTGTTCGAATAAATTCGACCAGGATTCACGACCTCATACATGACCTAAATCCTAGTCTATTAGGTGGGTGTTTTTCTGGATCATGTTCGAAAGATTTCGAATAAGATTCACGACCTCAACCTCGACCTAAAACCTGGTCTATTTGGACGAGTTAATTTTATTGGGCTTTTCCTAATTCAATTTGGATTTGGGCCTGGTCTTTTCCTACTTGGCCCTCTAATTTGGTCTTTTCCAAATTCAATTTGGATTTGGGTTTTGAATTGGGCCTTTTCCAAATTCTATTTAGATTTGGGCTTTAAATTGGGCCTTTTCCAAATTTTATTTGTATTTATATAGATTTCCTTAGATTTCTTCAGAATGCTCAAGAGTGTTCTGGAATGTTCCAGATGTTGGGCTTTTCTTTCGGGCTTCTGTGTTTACGGGCTTTTTTTCCCCTTCACCTTCTCCATGTTGCCTATATAAGTAAGTAAAGTGAGTCATTTCACCTCACTTCTCATTTCTTGCTCATTGAGTTCTCTTCTTCTCCCTCACAAAAAACCATAGGTCTTTCTCAGAGTTTTCTAAGCCTTTACTCGCTTTTTCTTCTGGCTCTACAAACTCCCAATTATATTTCTTGTATTCTTTTTGTTTTTCTTGTCTTCACATGCTTAGATTTATGCCTAAATTTGCTTCTTATGCTCTTTTTTAGATGGCAGATAAGAGAATGACCCGTTTGGCTAAAATGAATGTGGCCAAGAAGTCCAACGAGTTCCCTATTCGATTAAGGTATTCCTCCTTGATCAATATGATCAACACCCGTGGGGACGAGTACCCGTCTGATGCTCACTTGGATGTATTTAATCATATCAGTACGTTCCAAGATGTGAAGGAGTTGGAGAAGCTAACCAATATTTTCAAGGTCCAAAATCCCTACAAGTTGGTTTTTGCAAGTGTCGCGGACAGGGATTGCTACTGGAAAAAAGATGCTCTTTGTGTCTACAGGGACACGCTCTGGGCTGGAGTCAGGTTCCCCTTTCAGCCTTTTATTCGTCTTCTCTTAGCAGATGTTGGGATCAACCCTTGCCAACTCCTTCCAAATTCGTGGAGGTTGATACTTTGCTGCTTGTCACAATGTGCTAAGCACAATATGGCCCCGACAGTCACTGTGTTCCGAAAGATCTTCCAATTTAAGAATAGCCCTGACAAGACCCGGGGTTGGTTAGTTTAAACCAACACCCCACAATTTCCCATATTGTAAATGGAAAATCCATCCCTGACAACAATTTGGGGTGGAAAATGGAATTTTTGTACTTGGTTTAGGAAGGCGGTGACTGGGGGACGCTCTTCCGTTCGTCTTTCGGGCAAGTTGTAGACGGAAGCCCCAATGACATTGTGTTGTCTGAAGAAGAGACAATAGCTTTCAACCTCCTTACCCAGGATAACAGGACATCTCATTCCTGGGACCTTATCAAGGAGATGATTTTGGTCGAGCGCGGCCTTTCTCCCATATCTATGAGAAGTAATTTCTAACCTTTATTTTTCATTTTTTGCATATTTAGCTTGGTTCTTTTTCTGGATTTAACTCACTTTTCACCTTTCATGCAGCGGCTGAAAAGATAGTAGAGGCGACCAAGCCCAAGGACTTGGAAACCACAAGGATGAAAAGGGCTGGAAAAGTCTTAAGGACCCAAGCCTGGGAGATCGTTTCCCCGAATTTCTCCTACAAATGAAAGAAATGGATGAGGAAGGCCCCATCTAACACCTGCGCACTAAACAGAAGCCAGGGGCCTTCTTCCAACCGGCTTGGGGAATCCGGGAAAAAGGCACAATTATCGGGAATACAAGCATGCTAAGGAATGGCCGCTTCAGTCTATTTCCCCAGTGGACTATCAGGATCTTGTCCTTCAACAGGACTTGGAGGCCGACGCGCTATTTGGCGCTCAGGCCCTAGCGACGGTATATTTCTTATTATTTTTTGTCACTATTACTTTTTGTCGCGAGTTTCCTTATTCTTCTCTCTTTTTCTTTATCTCTTTTAGGTGAATGTCCATTTCCAAGGGGCACTTCATCAAGCTAAGGCTTGGAACGTTGGCATAGAGGATACGACCAAGAAATTGGAAGAGGCCAACCAAGAAATTGAAAACCTCAAGGCCCAGCTTGCCTCCTCAACCTCTAATTTAGAAATGGCTCGGGCTGAGATTGTAATTCTTAAAAATAAAAAAGATAAAGCCTTTGACGCCTGGATGGACACTCATGAGTTCCAAGACCTGATGGGGGAGCACGACGCGCTTACTCACCCCGTGAGTTACAAAGAGGGTTGGGATGCCGTGGTTGAGGCCATTCAGGCTGAATACCCGGAAACGCTTGAGGTAGAATCCTTCCCCTGCCCTCTCAACATCCCAAGGCTGGGGGCAGTAACTGATAGGGTCGTGGAGCTTATCCGGGAAGATGAACGATCAATTCCTTCTCCTGGTCACGGAGCTTCTTCAACAAAGGCCCCGGTCGTGAGCCAAAGTCAGAAAAGGAAAGCTATGAGTCAGACTCAATAGAATTTGATCTTGAGTCCAGCTCCGGAGAAGTGGAATCTTCTTCTGAGGAAGAGGACGAGCCTAGTGTGAAGAAGTCTTGAGTGGAAGAGCCTCCAAAACCAGCATCCCCAAAGGCATCTGAGGCGTTTGAGGGTAGTTCCGAGGAGACCTCCGCGGAGACTTCTGAAGAAACTTCCCAGGGGCCAACTCAGGAGACGTCTGAGGAGACATCAGATAGTGGCTCCGAGGAATCTGAGCCTTCTAAGGACTAACTCCCTTGCCTTATGTATTTTACTTTTCTTCAGACATTTTCAGACTTTGTAATAGACTTTTGCATGTTTTTACTTGTCTTGTCTAGTAATCAAATCTCAAGTATTATCACCGTGTAACCTTTCAAGTTCCTGAACTCAAGTTTATAACTTGGTTTGTCTTTCAGAATCTAACAATTCAACAAACTAGATCAAACTGAATGTTTTTCATTATATCTTGGTATTTTCAACTCCTTATACGAGATAGGTTCAACCCTGATAAAACTAAAACATAACTTCTATCGAATTTATAAAAATCCTAAGCAAGCAAAGCTTCCAGGTGCTTTTCAACCTACTTGTCACTTTGACAAGTGGGAATCGTGCTCAACCATTTTACACATAGTAAATCTTCAGGTTTTGTGCATGACAGGTTCTCGGGACTTCAAAACCATCCATAGTCTCTAGCTTGTAGGATCCTCGTCCTTGGACACTTTTGACCTTGTATGGCCCTTCCCAATTTGGGGCGAGTTTTCCCTTCTGCCTTACACCAAAAGCTTCCACCTTCCTCAGAACCAAGTCTCCTTGTTTGAAGAACCTTTATTTCACCCTTAAGTTGTAGTAGAAAGAAGCTTTCTTCTGATATTCCACTAACTTGGCATGTGCCTTATCCCGTACTTCATCAATTAGATCCAGGGCTAATGTTTGCCCCTCCCCATTTTCCTCAGCATTAAAAGCTTGGATCCTGGGAGACGAATGTGATATTTCCACAAGAACAGCCGTTTTTCCCCATATGTTAACATGAAGGGAGTTGCTCCAGTTGTGACTCTACAAGTAGTTCTATAAGCCCATAGTATTGGGAGTATTTCATCCACCCAGTTATTCCTTGATTTCTCAATCCTCTTTTTTAGTCCATCCAAGATTATACAATTCTCCAGTTCCGCTTGCCATTGGCTTGCGGGTGAGCTACGGAGGTAAACCACAACTCAATCTCATTCTCCTCGCAATACTTCTTGAATTCCTCATTATCGAACTGTGTTCCATATCGGCACATGATATTTTCCCACAGGAATTGTGCAACTTGCTTAGTTGTGATCTTGGCCAAAGGCTTGGCTTCAATCCACTTAGTAAAATAATCAATAGCTACAATCATGAACTTCCTTTATGCCGTGGCCATGGGGAAAGGCCCAAGTATATCCAATCCCCACATGGAAAAGGGGATGGGAGAGTTGATGGAAGTTAACATCTTGGGGGTTGTCGAACAACCTGTACATGTTTCTGACAATGATCACACTTCTTAATATATTCTTTGGCATCAGCCATCAACTCTGGCCAATAAAAGCCTAAATGGGTTATCTTATGAGCCAGTGCTCTACCCCCAGGTGTTGTCCACAGATCCTTCGTGTACCTCTTTAAGAGCCAGGCGTGCCTCATCGGGCCAAAGACATCTTATGTAAGGAACCACATAAGATCTTTTCTACAAAATCCCATCGATTAAACAATATCTCAGTGCTCGAACATCTAATTTTCGTGTTTCATTCACATCATTTGGAAGACAACCAGTTTGGATATGGGCCTTAACGGGATCTATCGACGATATCCCCAGCCCTATGGGAGCTACAAGTTTAACATCAATGCTCCTTGTCTTTAAAACACGGAAGTACACGCATCCGCCTTAGCATTTTTGTCCCTTGGGATGTGCTCAACATGGCATTCATCGAACTGAGTCATCACGGCCCTTACTAGGCAGACATACTTAGCCATTGTATCATCCCTTCCCTCAAACTCTCCCTTGACCTGGGATATGATCAACTTCGAGTCTCCACAGACTTTTAAGTTCTTGTCTCTCAATGTCCCTGCCAGGTCGAGGTCATCTATCATAGCTTCATATTCTGCTTCATTGTTTGTAGTTAGGAAATCTAGTTTCATAGCATATTCGATCAGGAACCCATCTGGGCTTTGTAAAACTAGTGCTGCTCTGCTTGAATTTGTTTTTGATGCTCCATCAAAATAGAGAACCCAATACTCCTTCTCTTTAACACTGTTTTCTTTGTCTCCTTTATCACCTTCTATGTCTTGAAGTATAGTATCTTCCTGCCCCTCGACTTCTTGGTTGGGTATAGTACATTCCACCACGAAGTCAACTAATGCTTGGGCCTTTATTGTTGTCTGTGGCTTGTACTTGATGTCAAATTCTCCTAACTTAATTTCCCACTTAATCAGCCTTCCGCTAGCTTTGAGACTATGAATAATATTCCTCAAGGGCTGATTTGTTAGCACTTCAATTTTATAAGCCTGGAAATATGGGTGCAACTTCCTTGAGGCCATCACCAAAGCTAAAGCAAACTTCTAAATAGTTGAATAATTCAACTCAGCTCCATGTAGAATCTTGCTAACATAGTATACGGGTTCCTGGACTTTAAGTTCCTCTTTAACCAATACAGCACTCAAGGCATTTTCTGAAATGGCCAAGTATAAGTACAAAGTTTAATTCAGAGCTGGCTTCGCCAACAAAGGGGCTTGAACCATATATTTCTTTAATCCTTCAAATGCCTCTTGGTTGTCCTCAGTCCATACAAAATCTTTAACCTTCTTCAGGGATTTAAAGAATGGCAAACACTTTTCTCCAGATTTGGAGATAAAAGGTCCTAGAGTTACAACTCTTCCAGTGAGTTTCTGAACATCCTTTATGAAATGCGGTGGTTCCATATCCAGGATAGCCTTTATTTTATCAGGATTGGCCTTGATTTCTCTCTCGGAGACCATCAGTCCCAAAAACTTTCCATACCCCACTCTGAAAGCACACTTTGCAGGATTTAACATCATTTTGTGATATCTCAGGACCTCAAAAGCTTCCCTTAAATGGGTTATGTGGTCAGTCTTCACTAGACTCTTGACTAACATATCATCGACATAAACTTCCATGGTCTTTCCAGTAAGATCCTTGAAAATCTTATTTACCAACCTTTGATAGGTGGCTCCTGCATCCTTGAGACCAAACGCCATAACATGATAACAAAAATCACCAAAGTCAGTAATGAATGATACCTTTGGGATGTCATCCTTGTGCATCTTGATCTAATTGTATCCACTGAATCCATCCATGAAGCTCAGCAACTCATGACCAGCAGTAGCATCTATCAATGTATCTATCATTGGCAATGGGAAACAGTCCTTGGGACCTGCGTCATTCAGATCGGTGATCCACACATATCCTCCATTTTCCATTAGCCTTCTTTACCATTATAGGGTTCGCTAACCATTCCGGAAACTGTATCTCCTCAATTAAACCGGTCTCTAATAGCTTCTCTACTTCTTATTTAATAGCTTCTTGCCACTCTGGAGCAAAGCTTCTTTTCTTTTACTTCACAGTCTTTCGATTTGGGTCCACATTCAGCTTGTGAGTGATCAGTTCCGGGCCTATGCCTGGCATATCAGCTGCCGACCATGCAAACACATCACTGTTTTCTTGTAATAATTTCACCAACTTCCTTCAAAAGGGCTCCTCTAGTGTTGCTCCAATGAAAGTCACTTTCTCAGGATCCTCGGGAGCCAAAAGAATCAGAACCAGGTCTTCTGCTGGCTTCCCTCTTTTCTCATCATTCTCGTGGATATCCAGGTCTTCAATAGTCAGAACCTGCCCCCCAACTCCATCTGCCCTAAGGGAGGCCACATAACAACTCCTTGCCATCTTTTATCTCCTCTCTCTTTTCCAATCCCATTCCAGATGGGAAACTTCATCACTGAATGGTAGGAGGAAGGGATTGCCTTAAAGGCATGTATTCCTGTTCTTCCCATGATTGTATTGTAAGTTGAACTAGTTTTCACCATCATAAAGTCCAACATTTGTGTTGCTTGTCTTGGTTCCTGACCTATGGTCGTTGGCAGCTTAATTATCCCTTCCATGGGGAACTCCACTCCTGCGAATCCATATATCGGCATATTGGTTGGGGTTAATTGAGAATCATTATAATCAATCCTTAGAAAGGTATCATGGAGTAAGATATCCACCGAAGCACTGTTATCTATAAGGACCCTTTTCACCGGTTGTTCCCTATTATCAGTGTTATGACCAACGGGTCATCATGAGGAAATTTCACACCCTCCAAGTCGGAATCATCAAATTCCATTCTCACTCCTGCCCTAGCCCTCTTCAGGGCTTCCCCAAAAATATGCATAACTTCTTTAGTATATGCTTTCCTTGAGTTCTTGGATAATCCAGCAGCAGTTGGTCCTCCAAAGATTGTATTTATCACAGGCCCTCGGGGTCGTGATCCTCTAAAGATTGCATTTATCACAGGTCCACTAGGCTGGGGATTTCTCCCCTGATCGTCTTGGTCCCTCCTACGATTATCAAAGTTCTTTCTCCCATTGTTATTCCTATCTCCTCCATCTCCAGTGTACTTGCTCAACCTTCCTTTTTGAATGAGGAACTCTATTTTATCTTTCAGTTGTCTACACTCATCGGTGTCATGACCAACATCCTTGTGAAATCTGCAATATTTACTCTTATCTAGCTTGGTAGGATCAGCCTTCAGGGGTTTAGGCCAACGAATATCTCTATCTTTCTCAATTTCCATCAAGATATGGCTTCTAGGAGCATTCAACTTAGCATATTCAGTGAACTTTTACCCAGGTTCTCCCTCCTACGGGGTTGAATAAGCGTTTTGCTCAGTTCTAGGATACTTGGCCTTAGCAATATATTCCAGATCAATCTTTCGCTTCTTGCCACCAGCAGGCTAGTTATTCACTACTGTCTTCCTCATGCTCTCCTCCACTTTGATGTATTTCCCGGCCCTGTCTTGGAGCTATAACATACTTTCAAGGGGGCTCTTGGCCAATGACATCTTGAAGAACTCGTCCTTAGTTCCCTGTTGCAGTGCTATCATAGCTACCTTGTCATTAAGGTCTGGGACTTTTAAAGCTTCCTTGGTGAAATAATTCAGATAATCTCTCAAGGACTCCTTCGCTCCCTGCACAATACTCATGGGGGATGCTGAACTTTTCTCAAGCACTCTCCCACTGATGAATTGCTTAATAAAATCCTGACTTAGTTCTCTGAAGGACCCAATAGAATTCGGGGGCAAATGACTATACCATCTTTGAGCCATTCCCGACAGGGTTTGTGGAAAGGCCCGACACTTAATGGCGTCGTTCACGGGCTACAACAACAGTTCATTAGAGAATGTCTTGACATGATTAGCGGGATCTCCAGTGCCATCATAAGCTTTGATGGTGGGCATGTTGAACTTCCTTGAGATATGGGTGTTCATTTTTTCTTTAGTGAATGGTGGAGTAGGATCATCAGGAACTCCAAGGGGAAGAAGATTACTTGGATCGGCCCTTGGGAAAACAGTCCTTCTCTGTAACGGACCATCCAGGTCTATGATTGGAGGAGGATTTCTCCCCCTTGGAGGTAGTGGGGGTCTGGAGGTATGGTGCGCCTCCAAGTCACGCTTCAGCCTTTGAATCTTAGCCTCGTGAGCCCTGATTCTCACCTGCACTTTTTGGGGATTCGTCCCTCGGGTGCTTCTAAGATGCTGGTTACCATCAGACATCGACTCTTTACCAGCACGCCTCTTTCTTGGGGCCACATCATCATCCAAAGATTCAGAGTCTCTCTCAGGATAAGGACCGGAGAATTCTTGATCCTCCGGGATAGGAGCCAAGCCTCGTATATATTGGGGTGTCTACCCTTATGCTTCACCCAAATTAGCATGCCCACTTCCTCCAACCTCGGGGTAAAAGGGCATCCCATAAGGGGGTTAGTGGTCATAACCGTTGAATACTCATACCCAACGGGTCGAGAATTCATAGGTGTATGTAGCTGTTGAAGTTGGGAATTCATCCCTTGAGGAGCCGGGGAAATCGTCCCTTGTGGCTGAGGTTCAGTTGCCCCTACCTGGGCTCCTCCTTGGGTAGCAGCATAGGTCGAATGCGGAGGTACCTCCACCGTTGATGAAATCGTTCGGGTAGTCCCAGTTGGTGTTCCTTCAGGGGCGCTGTTTCCACTCCGTGTTCTCGCCATGGTTGTTGTTATACTTTCCCATAGATGGCGCCAAATGTTATAGATTGAAAACTAGGGTATATTAATTGCTATATTTATTACTAAGATTCGGGAGCTCAAGGCCTTTAATGGCTGCTCTCATATTTGGTAGCTTAGCTTTGCCTTTACGAGATGCCTACGTATCTTTGTGAGTTAGAGAATCAAGCCAAAAAATGTAGTTCTAGTAGGAGGGGTGAGTCCCCTTATATAGATGTTGGGAGTCCTTGAATTGGACTAGGGTTAGGAGACTTACTGAACAAGTCTCAGACTTTGGATAGACTTTGAAGTCCTAGAATCAAGGAATCAGACTCCTTGTGGGTGTAGCTGCCTTCAAGGCTATATTTTTATAGATTTATATCACTGATTGGACTTATTTAATGAGCTCTTAATTTTCCCTATTTATTAATTACGAATTGGGCTTCGTTATCGGACCGTATCAGGTCTAGTTAATTCAACATTAATTATGTTCCTAGGTTAATTTTAGGCCCATATCAATATAGTTTCTTAATTTATATGTTTACCCCCTCTCTTACCTTCTTTCTCCCTCGTTCTCTTTTTTATGTTTCACTTTATCTCTCGATTGTTGCAGGGAACTATCTTCCATATGGTTTCGAGAAGCTGTCATATGGCTTTGACAAGTTAGAAAGAATAAGTCTATGTGGGCCAGGTGTTTTAACTTTTAATGTGTAAATCTGAAAAAATCTGTATATTTATTAGAGATATAGATGCATGATTTATTCACTTGATATTCATAGTGTTGCTGATAAGAGGAAAGAGGTGGCCGAAAGCACTCTTAATGTTTACAGGGTTGCTTAGTAAATATGTTTTATGTTGTGTATTTGACTTTTAATGTATATGTTTGAATCATTAGTCTTTAGGATCTCTAGTTATTTATATTGTTGTTAATATTGTGACACTAAATATTTTGAGGTCAGAGATGATGAAGAAGCATTTCACTTCAAAGAAATGATAATGTAAGTACAATATTTTACCGATGTAGCTGAAATAATGTTTCTATACTTGTTGATTTTATCTCCATTTTGGTCCATGTACAGGAGCTACATATATATATAAATTGAAACTGAGAGTAAACTAGAAGTCAACTAATATTATAAATGATATATAAGTGACAACTGGTTATGTAAACAAAATTATATTGGTGATGTAGCGTCTCGGGTTTCAATAATAATTGACGGGGTAAAAGATTTTACATAAGCGGAGATGGCATTACCAACAAGCAATTTTAGTAGTTCCAATCAAGTTGGACAAGGAGGCTATGGAAAGGTCTACAAAGGTATCCTTGCTTATGGCACAATGGTGGCCATAAAACAAGCACAAGAGGGATCATTGCATGGTGAAAAAGAGTTTCTCAACGGAATAGAACTATTGTCTAGGTTACACCATAGGAATCTGGTGTCACTAATTGGATATTGTGATAAGCAAAGTGAACAAGTATTTTCCTATTTCACTAAACATTATGAAACATGCATTGTCTTCATAATTTACCACAATATTTCATCAAGGCAGCTCGATATTGAGTGTTATTTTTCCATAAGAAACTTGATTGCATTGTGCATTGTTCACTTTTAGAGATACTATTGAGTTCCCAAATTGAATCTGTATTCTAATAAAGTATTAGTGGTTACATCTAATAGCATGATCCTACATAGTTGCATATATTTGAGTAGTAATATATAATCAGCCGACCTATGAATTATAGGAAAAAAATTATTATAATGAGGAATGTAAAAAGTTCCTGCATACTTTGTTAATGGTCGCAAACTGCACTTCAGATAAAAATGTAAGCCTTCAGCTTTCAAAAAAGAATAGTCCTTCCAAAACCACTTCGTTACATAGAAAGACACAGTTTAGTTTATCCTCAAAAGACTTTAACTCATCTCCGAAATGAGAAATCATCAATAGTTTATATGCTTCCTGGGCTGTGAGTAAATTTAATTTTTAAGAAAAAATGAGAGTTTATTCTACATATGTTTCTCAATGTATGTATTATATGTTTCCAAGTTAAATAATGTCCAAATTTTATCTTGTTCATGAAACTTCATACTTTAATGTGATTATGGTCATCGTTTGCAGATGTTAATTTATGAATTCATGCCCAATGGCACCCTACGAGATCACCTATCTGGTAAAGATTCTCATTTTAATCAAGTTTGACCTTATTATTTCTAGCATTTTAATGCCTGCAGCAGAAATGATGGTGTATAATATGCTTAATCCTTTACAAGCATAATTCTAACCATAAAAATTACGACTCCTTTGCGTGGGAATAATTCTGCCCTCGTTGAAATTACAACCTCTCTTGTGAAATGTCCAGATTTAGGAAAATCCAATAGTTGGGAGATGGGAGTACTCTTGAGAAGTCAAGAGGAGTTGGTTCCCTTTATGTAGAATATTTGGTTTCCTACTTGTTTTTCCTTTAATGAGAAGAGCAAGTGTTGTTTAAGAAAAATGAGTGTTATCCCCAAGAGAGTTTGTAAACAAACTATTTGTAACTGAATTACTAAATAAACTATTTGTTTTTTTTGTTTTGTAACAGTTATTTCTAAATAGCCAATGAGTTTTGCTATGAGCGCAAGAAATGTACTGGGTTCAGCCAAGGGAATCTTGTACTTACATACAGAAGCTGATCCTCCTATATTTCATCGAGATATAAAGGTCAGTAATATATTACTAGACTCAAATTACATTGCAAAAGTTGTTGACTTTGGACTTTCACGACTTGCTCCAGTTCCTGATATAGAAGGTTTTGTGCCTGCTCATGTATCTACAGTTGTTAAGGGTACTCCGGTATAATTTTGAAGGTAAGAATGGAGAAGATAGTTAAGAAAGGTTGGTTGAAATACTAGGAGCTTAAACAAGTTCTTTTATTATTACTTTCCTGTTAAACGAATATAATTTGCTGGTAATCTTAATCTTGCCATGGTGAGGCAAGCAAAACAAATGCTTTAAAATGTTCTTTGCTTCCTTTTTGATTAAGTTTCATCAATCTTTTATTTGATTTCTTAGGCAGATTCCCATTTATGGATAAAAAAAACTTGACTAGAATTTTCCAGGGCAACCCACAATATTGCTGGCAAGGATTTATGGACGTATTATTCGTAAGGATTTATGTCTACTTTAGCCAAAAACAGCTACATAGCAAGATTGTAATGGCTCAAACAAAGAAGGTCCCTTAATTTTCTTTTCAACAGCCAACAACTATTAGTCTCTTCTTTATTAATCATATAAGTCTCCATAAATGTTTAACATGCAAGCATCCTTCTAGTCGGACTTACTTCCCCATTTTTATGTTATAAAATGATGTTTGATTGGTCTTTGGATCCTTAAATAAGTGTACAACAGTCAAGTGAAAGGACTCTAAATTCTGGTCTCGATATAGTGGCTTGCTAACATTTCTGAAGGCCTAGGTAATTAATATTAATTTTCTATAATCTTAAAGCTTCTTATTTATTAGAATACGATTTGTAATTCCCTTCAAACTAAAATTTTAAGATGCTAGCAGCTTAAATTAATTCTCAGGTGAAAGTAAGTTATGGTAAAATTAAAATGTCAGGTCCTGCTAGTAGCTCCCTAGTGACATCTAATGTTTCATCAATTATGTGTCTTATTTTATTTCATTTGTTATTTGCATTTCAGAAAGCTTTGGAAGCTCCAATAATTTTAAATCTTAACACTAACAAATGTTTCTCTGGACCTTATGGTCTCGCTCTCTCTCTCTCTCTCTCTCTCTCTCTCTCTCACACACACACACACACTAGTCAAGGAGAAGGTAAGTTATTAGTGTCAATGCATCTAATATATTTATTGGTATGACTTATGTTGAAAAACTCTATTATATGAGTGCCCTGTAAATAATAGAATTCTTTGATTTGTTTTTAAAAAAATGGAAACAAGACAAAGTCTCCTGGTTCTCAGCCTGCACTTCGTGCACTTGCTCGTTCAAGAATGAAAATTGGTCGCCTTGGTAATTCTTTTTTCCTAATTAGCTTATGAACTTGGAAATGAGTAGACTATAGCCACGTAAGGAGTTGATAATTGACTTTCTATTTGCCTTTTTTCAGAGGATGTTACTCAAATCCCCACTAATAGCACTCGCAGAAAGGGTGGTCGAAGAGGAAGGAGGTTGTGAGTTCTGGTACAGCAGCACAGAGCAAGTTTCTTTTGCTTTTAGTACTTAAAAATTATTATAGTATGAGTTGGCTAATGGAATGCTTGTATTTTATTTGAAATGTATGTATAGTATGGTACGAGTAATATTTTGGTATTAGACTTGTAATTTGGATGAGTACTTTTATGTTTCTGTTTGAATGTTTTTTGTTGGGATGTTGCATTGTTTTGGTTACCTGTGGCTGTAAATAGTACTAGGATGGCATGGAATTTACGAAACATTAACATCACAATGGTACATATAAATTGATGTAAAAAATATACAAAAGACATCATACAAAATAATATTAAATGAAAAAGAACTAAAAAACCAATGTGAAATAGTCATTTGACATCGGTTCTGAAAAAAACTCAATGTATTTTAAGTCAAATAACATTGGTTATAGAAATTGGATGATGTTAAATAAAAAGATTTAACATCGGTTTGGTGAAGAACACCCATGTCTTATCCATCATTTCACATCGGGGGGCTAATTTAACCGATGTCTGATCAAACATTTCACATCGGGAAACTAATCTAACCGATGTCTGATCTAGCATTTCACATCGGTTTGTTTGAAAGAATTTTAATAAATGGCTTTTAGAGCTTTTAGGTTTCATGTTTTAACGGATAAATACCACATAATATACTCATATTGACGTAGAAATACTGTATTATAAGCTGAAATTTGTTGCAAAGACATCACATTTAATCTTAATATCAATGTAAAGCACTGTAATAGACATCGGCTGTTAACCGATGTAAAAGGCTGATGACATTTAACATCACACGTGAAGACATCGGTTCAGATTTTTTTTGACATCGGTTCAGATGCGATGTCTGGTCCCATATTTCTGGTAATGATAACCTAAAAATGGGATTCTAACTTCATTACTACTTCATTCAATAGCCTTTTTATTCTCAACCTTAGCATGCAATGGTGATGACACTAATCAGATAACATGAAACTAATAAACGCCAACTTTTATTTTACGAATACCATACTACCAGACGTCCACAAAAGAGATAGAAGCTGAATAGACAACAATTATATTGAGACCCTATATGTCTATAGAATTTGACAACATAACAGTTTAATGCACAAGTTATCTATCTTGATTACATAGGGCAAGTAAGATGGTTAAAATTACCTACGAATCATGCATATCGAATACATGAACCTATGCTAGCATGGCAAGTTCTAAATCCCTAAATTCATTTTCGCTTCATTAGAGATTAACATGTTATCTTATAAGTTCGCGACGCTCATAAGATGAATAAGCACAACCAATATTAGGTTATCATACAATCACCACGCACTAAGGCATCGAAATAATTTACCTAAAGAAATCCATAAGTAAATCCACTAGAACCCCACGATATCGATTAGCCCATAATCGGACTCATCATTAATGTGGGTTCTGATGAAATCATGGTATAATAAACATAGTCTTTATATCGAATAAATAATAAACCAAGTACGAAATAAGAGTATAGGTTCACAAACAAGAAAACTAGCATCCAAAGTTACAACTCAAAATAAAGAATCACAAGAATAAACTAGATCCTCTTCGCCTTGGTTGAATTGTGCTATACGGTCTTTTAATGCCTTCTCCTTAAGCTCTGGTACGTCCTGTTATCAAAAACGATCATAAGTTAGGTTTATATAGCAGCCCATGTAGATTAGAAGTCCAGAAGATCAAAATTAGAGTAGAATCAGGATTCTTGAAACCCGACCTGGCGCGGGCGCACGCTTGTGAAGCGCGCGGGCACGCTGCAAATCTGCATCCCGGCGCGGCCACGCACTACAACAGCGCGGGCGCGCTAACCTTCTGGAAAATCTTCTTTTTTCTTATTTTCTTGGCTGGTTTGATTTGGCGATCCACGAGCTTTTATTCAAGACACCATCCTAACACCAAATTGGCATCAAAACAATGCTAAATCACCTGAATCCATGATATAAGACTGAAATGCAAAAATACTATAAAACACATCAAAAACATAAATAACTTGAGTACAAAACATCAAAACAAGCCTTATAGAGCATTCTAAGTGGACATAAATGCCACTTAACACACCCCCAAACTTGAACCGATGCTTGTCCTCAAGCATAAACAGACTCAAAGAACAAGAAATAAAAATGCATGAATGCAACTAATATGAATGCAATGATCCCAATAGATTAACTTAACCAACTGACAAGCAATATCTCAATAAATGCAGTTATTCGCACAAAGATCAATCAAATCCCTCAAATCAACTTACAAGCCAGAAACGTGTGTGTGTGCAAATACTTACAGATATACCATCGCAACTAGATCAATAATCATGACTCACTACTCACCAAGGCAATCAAAAGGTTATAAATAGAATAAAAAGCTAAACTCAAAATGACTGACAACACTTCAATTCTTTTATTGGATTATTATAGGGATTCATGCTTTTTTTCTCAACACATAAACAACACAAATATGCTTATTTGACCCTCCAATGAGTGAGGTCCACAAAAGACTTATACAATAATACCCATGTAGCGAGCTTTATGTTAGTGGATCCCAGACTATAAAAGCCTTATGTCACTAGGCACAAAGTCCCCTAAGAACTTAATAACTCGAGTACTAAAGAGCCCACTCATGATCAATTATGCAAAAACACATTTTTTCTTCTTTTTTTTCCTTTTTTTCTCTATTTTTCTTTTTTCATAAATTTCTGAACGAGTGTGTTTCGCTCCATCTCGTTCGACCCTAGACTACTCGTATAAAATGAGCCGGCTACTAGCCAATTGACACCTAGCCACAACAACTAGCAGTAAAATCCAGATTTTTTTCTCCAATTTTTAAATATCCATGTTATTTTATCATTAAGAGAATAACCTAAATTTTAAATATAAACAAGTGATTAAACCTCGACAAACAAACAAACTATGACCATGATCTAGCCCTCAAGCAACCTATAAGACTTAGTGAAATTATAATTGTCTCTAGCATGCAAATCAACTCGATAGAACTTAACATTACTAAACATGACATCACTACACTAGCATCAATATCACAAATCAATCGGAAAAACCATCTAAGGGATCATGTTATAATGCAAATGCATAACTATATGCAACAAACTATAACAAAAAATAAAAAAACTACTACATGGAAAATATGCAACTATATGAACTAAATTATCATAAATATGTAAACTATATGTGACTCACACATAACATATATTCCTTAAGTACTACCCCCAAACTTAAAATATTCAATGTTCTCAGTGAAGGTAACAGTAAGAAATCAGGCATACCTACTCAGAATTATGTTGGGTTTCGAGCACATAAACGCAATGGAAACAGTAACTAAAAACGTAAAAAATCAGAATTGTCGAAACCCACCACATGATCCATGCAAAAAATATATATTTAATTCGTAGATCAGATTGTGTACCTTAAGAAGCTTTACCAATTGGTTGACTAATGGAGATCCAACGCATGTTCAATCACCACGCATCCCGCTCTCGCGATCTACGCTTTATCAGTATCCACACGAATGCTTGAACTCAAGGATTGAATGTGTACTAGCACAAACTCGTTTCTTCTTGCTCTCTCCATCTTTTCCCTTGGTGGCTAGGGTTTTAGTAAAAGTCTTGCACACAAAATCAGCCACACAAGAGATATTATATAGAGAGTAGAAAAATGAATTATAACTCTTAACTAATTAGGAGTTATTATTAATTCGAAATTCCTATTTGTATTATAATTAAATCTCACTTTATTATTTAACAAATATATTTCATAATTAATATTAGTAAATTCGAATATCATTATTTATCTAATTAATTAACTCATACTTAATTAATATTATAAATAATTCGAATTACTTTAATATAATTAAATCCAATTTAAATTAAATAATCCTTCAAGCATTCTTAGTGTGTGACCCTATAGGTTATTATTACGTTGGCAACGAATTTTAAATCTAATTTAAAAATCATAAATAATGAGCGGCATCTAGTAATAAATCATTGCTACCCAAGTAATAATAATCGAATCGGTGATCGATTAAACATTTTATGAATAATATACAATGTAATATAATCCCTTTAACCAAATATTATATATTAAACTAGAGGCATGTAATTTGTCATCCTCATCATAGTTTAATTCAAGTTTCCTTGATCAATGAGTAGACTATCACATTGAATCAACATTTGAGTGTGGCCACGCATTTCATAGTCTAGCTCACACAAGAGGCAATAATATCACTCCTAAAATAGGAGGGTTAAATCCCATCTAGATCATTCATATTTCTCATATAATTCATAATATACCCAATGTCCACTTTTATCATTACCCGGTCAAGGATAACTTTTAATGGAATCAATGTATATTAATTCTCGTATTGAAATATAATGACTTCAGGTCTAAGGACCATTACATCATTATCACTGTGAGAATTACTTATGACACAACAGACATGTAGAATCTCACATTGGGTCTGTTCAGCACCATGTACATATACATATGCCTGTGTTTTTGACTTTAGTATCACTATACCTATGATCAATGAGATGAGATCATCAGTCAATAAACACACCAGTCTTAATGCATTAATATTGTCCCTTAATAATAATACTCGACTAGGGACCTTTAGGAATATTGATACTATTCTCATAATCTCATTTCTAAGTCACGTACTTAGAGATATAGAATTTCATATCATATTCCAATGACATTTATTAATCTAACATTTATATCGCAGTAAATTAAGAAATAATAAATTATAAAAAGAATAATCGATAGAACATAAACATTAATAATCCTAATGTCTTAAACTAAAACATCATAGTGTTGTGTCTAGGGCACAAACACTAACAATCTCCCACTTGCACTAGAGCCAATCACTCATGTATCTAATACTCATGAAACTAGTATGACCATCATACTTCTGCTGCGACAAAGCCTTAGTCAGTGGGTCTGCAACACTATCATTACTATACACTTTACATTTATATCTCCTGAATCATTAATCTCATTAATAAGGCGATATTGCTTAAGGACATGCCTAAACAGTCTCCATGGTTGTTTTAAAATAATATCAATATATTCGGCTTCCATAGAATCATCAATGTTCTTACTGTGAAGTAATCAAGCTAATATCAATTATATTTAGACAAAACACAAAATAGACATAAACTCGTAATCATCCTTGTTTATCCAAAAATTAGGTTCAGAAACTAGTATCAGTGTAACCCTTTACAACCAGTTCACTATCTTCTCCATACACCAAAAATAAATCTTTAGTCCTCTTTTAGTACTTAAGAATATTCTTGAAAACTATCAAGTGCCCATCACCTGGATTAGACTGGTATCTCATCGTCATGCTCAAAGCATACGAAACATCAGGATAAATACATATCATTGTACACGATATAGATCCAATTGCTGACACATCAGGAACTTTCTGAAACGGCCCTTATCATCTAATGATTTAGGGGCAATTATCTTTTGAGATCACTATCCCATAAGACATCGAAGCTTATCCTTTCTTTATCTCTTGCATCATAAAATGATGTAATACATTATCAATGTATGTACTCCGACTCGGTCGATTAATCTTGTCAATCTATCTATATAGATCTTGATCCCTAATATATAGGTAGCATCGCCTAAGTCTTTCACCGAGAAACTATTTCTCAACCAAGTCTTAACATCCTATAGGGAAGGTATGTCATTCCATATCTGTTATATGTCATCTACATATAATACTAGGAATGTCACATGGCTCCCACTAACCTTCTTGTAAACACATAATTCATCTTCATTTTGAATAAAGCCAAACTCTTTGACCGTTTCATTAAAATGAATATTTATTCTCCTTGAGGCTTGCTTCAATCTATAAATAGATAGAAGGAACTTACAAACTATCTTAGCAAACTTTGGATCGACAAAACCCTCAAGTTGTATCATATATACATCATGTTCAAGGCTCCCATATAAGAAAGCAGTTTTGACATCCATTTTCCAAATCGCATAGTCAAAGTAAACAACTATTGCTAACAAAATCCTGATGGACTTGGCTATAGTAACTAGTGAAAAAGTCTCATCATAGTCTATACCATAAATTTGTTTGAAACCTTTTGCCACTAGTCGCACCTTATAGGTCTGTACTTTACCATCCATGTCAGTTTTCTTCTTGAAAACCCACTTACACCCTATAGGTTTTACCCCTTCGAGTGGATCAACTAAAGTCAATATTTTATTTTGATACATGGATTCCATCACGGATTTTTTGGCCTCCAGCCATCTCTCGGAGTCTAGACTGTTCATAGCATCTTGATAGGTGTGAGGTTTATCCTTATCCGTAAGCATCACATCACCATCTTGAGTCAAAAGAAATCCATAAATTCTCCCGGACTCATGGTGAATCCTACTAGATCTACGAATAACATGTGTTTCCTAAACATGATTACTTTTAACATTTTGATGTACATCCTGATCTTATTCCAACTCTCATTCAATGTTATCATGTGGTTCTCGATCTTCATCGAGATGTATTATCCTCCCATTGATTTTCTTAGAAAGTAGTTCTCCCTCAAAAAATATAGCGGCCCGAGCAACAAACACTTTGTTCTTGAAAGGATTATAAAATTATACCCTAGTCTCACTTGGATATCCCACAAAATAGCATATTTCTAATTTTGGTCCAAGCTTGTCGGAGGCTAATTGTTTTACAAACGCTTCACGTCCCCAAATTTCATAAATGACATGCTATGACATTCATCACTCTATATCTCATACGGAGTATTTTGAACCGCTTTAGTTCGAACTTGGTTAAGTGTATATGCAGCCGTTTGTAGAGCATAACCCTAGAAACTGAATGGAAGATCTGCTTGACTCATCATCGATCACACTATATCCAAAAAGGTACGATTTCTCCCCTCAAAATCTCTATTTTATTGAGGTGTTCCAGAAGGAGTAAGTTATGATACACTATCACACTCCTTCAAGAAACTCTTGAAATTGAGGTTTAAGTATTCTCCCCCACGATCTGATCGTAAAACTTTTATACTTTTCCCTTTTTTTTTTCTACTGTGGCCTTATATTCTTTAAACATTTCAAAAGAATCAGATTTGTTCTTCATAACAACCACATATCCATATCTACTGAAATCATCAGTAAATGTTATGAAGTAGTATAAGCCCCCTTTGCCATCATACGCATTCGACCACATACATCATTATGTATAAGTCATAATTGTTTTGTGGCCCTTTCACCTGACCAGGTAAAAGAAGCTTTAGTCATTTTGTCAATGAGATAAAGTTCGCATCTTTCATATGATTCAAAATCAAACCTATCCAAGTATTCATCTATATGTAACTCAGAATTGCGTTTCTCATTAATATGGCTTAACGACAATGCTAGAGGTAATGTTTGATTTGAGTCAACTTAGAACATATAAATTGTTAACTAATTGTGCAACATTATAAGTGTTATCATTGAAATATAATAAACAACTATTGTTTATTTAATTAAAAGGAAAACCTTTCTTGTCCTAACAAGAAATTGACTTAATGTATCCGCTAAAGGAAGGCACGTAATAACAATTTATCCAGTTCTTAATCTCGCCTTATGGGCAAATTAGGTATCGAGTTCCTTCAACTAGAGCAACAACTTTTGCTCCAATTCTAACCCTATACCTGAAGCTTGACCATTGCTAGTCTTCTTCTTTAGATCTTCCAAATAAGTTCGATAATTTAACTTCCATTCATCCAGTTATTTCCATAAAAATGACAATCATCTCCTTTAGCAACACCACTATTAGGCTTCAAAAGCCCTTTAGGATTGGACTTTAGTTTGGCACCGAATAAGTTCAAATCTTCACCTTGCATGTCCACTTTCCTTTCCCATTTGCATTCCATGTGTACATCATCAATATGGACGTAATTCATGCCTTTACCGTGTTATTTTCAGCAGTTCTAAACATGCTTAACAACTCAGTAAATGTTTTGTTTATCTCATTCCTTTTATTCTTAACAAACTAAGACTATAAGTTGTTCAAAGATTGTTTGATCAAATAAAGTTGAGTCTCTAGACTATTCTTGAAACCCAAAATATCCAGGTACATATACCTATCATCTTTAGAACATGTGGTCCAACCGGGTATCATTCTCCAATTAATGCAAAAATATGGTGCGTTATTATTATTAAATCTTTTTGCCGAGCCTATCCTTTAAATATCCTTTGAAGGTGCTCAATCATATCATAAGCATCATTATGCTCTTGTTGCTTCTAAAGCCCATCACTCATAATTACAAGCATGAGACATGAAACATCAGTTGCATAATCAATTTGCTTCTGGTAAGCATTTTGTTCAACACATGTTTCATTCTCAGCTAGAAGAAATAAGGGAGGGGTTTGAGTGACATCCTTGAACCTGAGGACAATCCTCAAGTTCCCATGTCAATTGAGGAAATTATTTCATGTCAGCTTGTCTTCTCAAGGACTATAACATAGAGAAGTTATTTGTATTATTTGTCATTTATTATCTACAATATTAAAGTGCATAAAATGACTTAGTCTACAGATGATCATTAAATTATGTTCAAGTAATTATTCATTATATATTCATAATATATATCTCCCACTATTTTTATCAAATCAATAGCCCTAACTATTAATTCGGAAAAAATATCTTCTATATCCTTTCTAGTGAGCCAAGATCCATATTTCACCATGCGTTAGGTCAGTTTTGGCTTTTCTCCTAAAACATGATTATTTAGGTAAACAACATTTGTCAATTATATCAACTATATAACTCTTGGATAGCTTGGTGGAACAACATTTGTTCATATTTATCTAATAAATCTCGCCAAACTCTATGCCTCTAAGTTTATAATCTTATTGTGATAACTTAGTTAAGTTAAACCTAATAGTCAAAAAGTATCAATATACTTCAACAAATCTCCCACGATAGATATGAGTACTTCACTTTGGCGAACCCACTCCTGGTCGATCTAGGGGTTAATGCATTGGACTCATTGGAAGGCATCTGATCAACTTAATAGTAACTTTAGGGTTTTGTTAATTTTAAAACGATCATGATCCCATCATAAAGAGATTACCAATTTTTCCTTGAATAAAATACTTCAAATCAATATTCGTCAATGGTTTGATTTCCAGGTAGTGAGAGAGTCACAACGGTTTTGCTTAAAACCCACAACCTTACAAGTTCAATGAACTCGCTTTTGACAAAATCGCCCTATGTCAGAAACAAAGAAAATTTGTATTTTATTCCTTGTTTCATAAACACGAGAATCTCATAATTATTTTTTTCATTTTAAAATCTTGAGTCGTTACAAATTTTATCTTGTTTAGCAAGCATGGCATGGGTGTCGTATCTAATACATACATCCTTAATCTAATTAAGCATGCATCTTTATAAACTACTCTACACATGCATTCATCATATGTGTATATATATGTAAAGTGCAAAAAAATAAATGTGGTTTGTTATGGCTTCATCCTATATGATCTTTATCAAGCTAATGACAAAGATCTAGGTCAATCTAAGGTGGAAAATAAATACATGCTAACTATTACATGTCTTCTTTCTTGTATTGCTTCCTTGGATGGCCTCCGTGTGGGATTACCCTTGATCTTCAAATCTTCATGTACATTACAAGAATGAAATATGAAAAATAATCTAATGAACTTACAAGAAGAACTCGAGTTACATTCGAGATTTAATAATTACAAGATTAAACGACATGCAAGCCGTATTTGAAAAACCAAAACCATTAACCTAAGGTCATAAGCCATAACCATCCACCATGCTCAATTAACACAAAATAACATGTTAAAACACATAATCTAATCTTAACATATCCTACCTATCATGTTCTAATCATAAAACCAAATATTGAAAAAATTAAAAATTCGAAATTAAATCTGATAACATTAAATCGCAGATTACGGGGCCTAAATGACGTCAAACGCCTTACAGATCAGTCGATGATATCTTTAGCTATCAGTTACGTTCTGACGCTCGATTCTATATGAAATAATGTATTTGTTCGCCAAAATCGGACACCAGACACAGATTTCAGCAAATCTGCTGCATCCGATTCAAAATCATATCAAATACAATTCTTATAATAAGAACAAACACAAAACAAGTATATATCAGTATATATACATATTATATAGTCATCATATGATTATACAACTCTCATGAATATGATATATTCAAAACATATATATACATACGCATATATAAACATAACAACATGTAAAACATACAAAATCACATATATAACATTCATGGAATATTGTATACATGTTATCATCATAAAACCAGTAAACACATAAATGAATTAAACACTTTTCGCAAGTAACTCTGATGTCATTGTTGGGTTTTGAGCACATAAACGCAATGTAAACAGTAATTAAAAATGTAAAAAATCAGAATTTTCGAAATGCACCGCAGGATCCATGCGAAAAATATATATTTTATTCATAGATTAGATTATTTACCTTAAGAAGCTTTACCAATTGGTTGACTAATGGAGATCCAAAGCTTGTTCAATCACCACGCATCCCACTCTCGCGATCTATGCTTTATCAGTATCCACACGAATGCTTGAACTCAAGGTTGAATGTGTACTAGCACAAACTCGTTTCTTCTTGCTCTCTCCATCTTTTCCCTTGGTGGCTAGAGTTTTAGTAAAAGTCTTGCACACAAAATCAGCCACACAAGAGATATTATATAGAGAGTAGAAAATGAATTATAACTCTTAACTAATTAGGAGTTATTATTAATTCGAAATTCCTATTTGTATTATAATTAAATCTCACTTTATTATTTAACAAATATATTTCATAATTAATATTAGTAAATTCGAATATCATTATTTATCTAATTAATTAACTCATACTTAATTAATATTATAAATAATTTGAATTACTTTAATATAATTTAAATCCAATTTAAATTAAATAAACCTTCAAGCATTCTTAGTGTGTGACCCTATAGGTTATTATTACGTTGGCAACGAATTTTAAATCTAATTTAAAAATCATAAATAATGAGCGGCATCTAGTAATAAATCATTGCTACCCAAGTAATAATAATCGAATCGGTGATCGATTAAACATTTTATGAATAATGTACAATGTAATATAATCCCGTTAACCAAATATTATAGATTAAACTAGAGGCATGTAATTTGTCATCCTCATCATAGTTTAATTCAAGTTTCCTTGATCAATGAGTAGACTATCATATTGAATCAACATTTGAGCGTGGCCACGCATTTCATAGTCTAGCTCACACAAGAGGCAATAATATCACTCCTAAAATAGAAGGGTTAAATCCCATCTAGATCATTCATATTTCTCATATGATTCATAATATACCCATTGTCCACTTTTATCATTACCCGGTCAAGGATAACTTTTAATGGAATCAATGTATATTAATTCTCATATAGAAATATAATGACTTCAGGTCTAAGGACCATTACATCATTATCACTGTCAGAATTACTTATGACACAACAGACATGTAGAATCTCACATTGGGTTTACATCTGCCTGTGTTTTTTACTTTAGTATAACTATACCTATGATTAATGAGATAAATCATCAGTCAACAAACACACCAGTCTTAATGCATTATTATTGTCCCTTAATAATAATACTCGACTAGGGACCTTTAGGAATATTGATACTATTCTCATGATCTCATTTCTAAGTCACGTACTTAGAGATATAGAATTGCATATCATATTTCAAGGACATTTATTAATCTAACATTTATATCGCAGTAAATTAAGAATTAATAAATTATAAAGACAATGATCGATAGAACAAAAACATTAATAATCCTAATGTCTTAAACTAAAACATCATAGTGTTGTCTCTAGGGCTCAAACACTAACAAATCAGGGTCATCACCCTCAACGGGTGGAGTGTCATGAGTGTCTGGAGGCGGATACACATCGTCCTCACCGAGTACTGGCCACTGGATGTCAACTCCTGTGGCTCTGAATGCAGTCCCCAATACCTTGGTAAGGTCCTGTGCAAAGCGACTATGGATGTCATGCATCACATCCATCCTTCTCATCAAGTGCCTATACTACGCTGAACTCAAACCAGTACTGCCCTGTGCTTCTTCCTGTTGTTGCTACTTCTGTTGCTGTGATCTTGAAGGACTGGATTCTTCACCCAACTGATCTCTCCAAGCTGCTCTACTTTCTTGGGTCGTACAAGTCAAGATTTCTACAAGTCACAGATTTAGTGTTATAGAGAAGTCATTCGAGAACTCCAGAATGACTTATAGAGAACTCATGAAAGCTTATAGAGAACTCAGAGATATTGACAAGCCAAATTGAAGACATGAAGATTGGAGATATCGATAAGTCATTTCTTCACTAGAGAACTCAGAGTTATCGACAAGTCAACATTCATTAGAGAACTCTGAGTTATCGATAAGCCAAATTGCACTAGAGAACTCAAAGATATCGATAAGTCAAAATTCACTAGAGAACTCTGAGATATCGATAAGTTAAATTTGACTAGAGAACTCTGAGATATCGACAAGTCAAAAAGTCACTAGAGAACTCAGAGATATCGATAAGTCAAAGTAAAGATATGAAGACTAGAGATCTTGACAAGCCAAAATTCTCTTAAAGAGAACTGGAGACCTCTACAAGCCAAATTAAATATAGAGTACTAGAGATCTCGATAAGACAATATACTTATGGAGATGTGAAGTTCTCTATAGACCAAAACTGGAGATCTCGAGGTAAAATCTCAAAGTACAAAATTGCAGATCAGTTCAATATCCAAGATTAACAATCAACAAACAATCCAAACAGCTGAATTAACAAGTCTACAAAATGCAGCTTGAAGAATGTGCAAGATCAATGGTAAAGATTAAATGCCAAAGGAAGATCAAGATAATCACAGGATGCTAAAGATATGCTAAGCCAGAAATGAAAGATATACTTTTCTATAAAAAAATGACAAGTGACTGTTTACAAAAGCTAATAGCATGCTTTATTATATACTGTGTAAACCAGCAGTTAACTGATTTATAAAGTTAACACTGGTCCTTTAGTGAGTTGTAACAATTGAGATTGAAAATCTTATAACACTCTCAAGAAGAAGCTAAGCTCTTTATCAACAAAGAGCCTATAAATTTTGTAGTAAAACATTCTTAATTTTAATATAAAATTATGTGAGTTTTGAAGATTTGTGTTCTTTATTTTCGGCAAGCTTAATTTCTGCATGAACACATTTTTACTACAATATTTAATTTACTTTGTTCAACCATAAAAGATCAAGAAAAGCTCAAAAACAGTAAAACACATTCACCCCCTGTGTGTTATTCATTTCCTAAGAAGTGGTATCAGAGCAAAATCTAAAAGTAAACAGATTCAAGATCTTGGAAGAATGAATACACAGAAAATTAGTAGCATCAAAATTCCTACCTTTGACAAGACTAACTACACTCTTTGGATAAAGAAAATGTTGTTGTTTATTAGGATGGCCAATCCACTCTATGTTCAGATACTAAAAAATGGGCCCTTAATTCCTATGGTTAGAGTTGAAGAATCAACAGATGGTGATATGGTCATTCAAGCTCATTATGGTCCAAAATACCCTTCTGAGTATACTGAGCCTGAAATGGAGAAAGTTTCCCTGGATAGTGGCTTGTAATTGATATTGATTGAGTCACTTGACAATGTGATGTACAACAACATTGTCAACTGTAACACTACCAAACAAATATGGGAAAAGATTGAAATACTCTGTGAGGGTACTGAAGAAGTTAGATCTAATTAGAGAAGGATACTGATTTCACAGTATGAGGGTTTCATGGCCAAGCCAAAGGAAAGTATTACTGGAGTATTTGAAAGGTTTAAAAAGCTGATAAATGACTTGTAACTTCATGATAAATATTATGAAGCTGAAGAAGTGAACTTAAAGTTATTGCTTACTCTCCCTGATCATTTGGAACAAAAAATCTCAGCAATCAAGGAAGGGAGAGACTTGAGTAGGATAACACTGGAAGTTTTATATGGAATTCTTAAAACATATGAACTTGAAATGATTTAGAGAAAATCATTGAGATCTGGCCAAGGACATGTTGTAGATGGCTCAAGTGCTTTAATTGTCAATGAAATCCAAACATCTACTGATGAGCCAAGATCTCAAACTCCAGTTGCCTCAACAAGTGAGCAAAGAACAAATGATTCACAGGAACAAGTCATTCTGGAATTGGAAGAAGATGAGTTTTACACTCTTGATGAACTGGATGAGCTAGATCAGTCAATGGCTTATTTGGCTAGAAAAGGGAAGTACACTTTTGATAGCAAGAATGGTTACAAAACTGGATCTGTTGATAGATCTAAGATAAGGTGCTACAACTGTGATGAGTTGGGCCATTTTACTACAGAATGCAGGAAACCCAAGAAAGCAAAGAAGGATAAAACTTATCTTGAATTAGAAGCAAAGTATGAAGCTCTTCTGAAGAAACAACAAAGCAAATCTTATATTGCAGAGGGTAAAAATTGGGATGACTCTGAAAATGATGAAGATCAAGAATTTGGAAATTATGCACTCATGGACTTGGAGCAAGGAGAATCATCCTCATCTAAATCACAGGTACCAACTCATACCACCACTGATTTAAATGTGAGTCAATATAAGGAAATTCTAGAGAAGATGAGCACATAAATGTTTCACATTCACACAAGCATGGTTGCTGCTAATGAAAAAGGTTACATCACCTATGTTCAAGGCATGTGAAGTCAACTTCAGTGAAGAAGAATTGATTATCAAGCAAGAAATTGCTGATGAGGATAAAGAGAAGAAAACTACAGAATCGACTCAGTCTTCCAATACTGAAGAAAAACTCATGGACAAACAAAGTCCCAAGACACCTGTCAAAGAGACCAAAAATGAAGATGCAAGAAAGAAAAAAAAATAGAAATGGAAAAATAGGGATAAACAAAAGCAACAATTTTGCTTATGTTGCAGATGCTCCAAGAAAGAAATGTGAAAAATGTGGCTCTATGAATCACCTAACTCACTTTTGTAAAAAGGTAGTTAGCAAGCCAACTGAAGGAGCCTGCAAATACAATGAAGCAAATGCAAATGATCCCTACTCCTTCTGTGACAAGTTTAACTGCATTCCTTGCAACTTAAAAGTGATGAAAAGTTGCCACAAACTGAGAGTAGACCTCAAGAAAACAAGAATTGAATCTACAACAGAAAGAGAAAATGCTCAACTGTCAATGAACTCTATTTTATCTGAAACTACTCATTCTACTTCTGCTAAATCAGTAAACAAGAAGAAAGTACCTAACACTGCTTGGGTTGCTAAACACATTTAAAACTCATTGTCTGCAGGGAAAAGTGAAGAAAGTCATCTGGATCATAGACAGTGGATGTTCCAGGAATATAATAGGTTATAAAGCCCTGCTATCATAGTTTGAGGAGAAAACTGGCCCTTTGGTGACCTTTGGAGACAAAAGCAAAGGATTTACAATGGGATATGGCAAGATTGTTTCTGAAAATGTTGTCATTGATGATGTAGCACTGGTAGCTAGTCTTGAAGTGAATCTTCTCAGTGTTAGACAATTTGCAAACAAAGGCTTTGAAGTTTTATTCAACAAAGAAGAATGCACTTTTATCAACAAGAAAAATGGTGAAGTTGCTCTGAAAGAAGCAAGGAAAGGAAGCTTATTTGTTATAGACTTAGACTCAACAAATAAGGATGGAATTTTTGCTTCTACACCAAGGCATCAAAAGAATAAAGCAAGCTATGACATAAGAAGCTGTCTCACTTGAATTTCTAGGCAATTAACACCTTGGTCAAAAAGGAGTTGGTAAGAGACATGCCTAAACTGGAGTTTCCTCAAGTTGAAGTTTTTGAACCTTGTCAGAAAGGAAAAATGAAAATATCAAGTCACAAATCAAAAACTGTGAATTCTATAAATACTCCTTTACAACTAATATATATGGACTTGTTTGGGCCAGTAAATGTCTTATCAATTTCAAGGAACAAATATGCACTTGTGATGGTGGATGATTTCTCAGGATATACTTGGGTAGAGTTCATGCACTCTAAAGATGAAACTCCATACATCATAATTGAGCTCATCAAGAAGATAGAAAAATAGGCTGAAGATCACGACTATGTAAAAAGATTGATAAGTGATAATGGAATATAATTCAGAAATGCAATATTGAGTAAATTCTGCAAAAGCAAAGGCATTGTTCAAGATTTCTCAGCTGCTAGAACACCTCAAAAAATAGGGTATTTTAAAGGAAGAACAGAACGTTAGTTGAAGCTGCTAGAATAATGCTGCAAGATGCCAAGTTGCCAACAAGTTTATGGGAAGAGGCTGTTAACACTGCATATTACACATAGAACTGATATCTCATTAACAAGGCACATGATAAATCACCTTACTCAATCATGTCTAAAAGAAAGCCTACTGTAAATCATCTTCATATGTTTGGAAGCAAGTGTTACATTTTGAAAGATAACTCTAAATATTTGGGAAAATTTAACTTAAAGGTTTTTGAAGCAATTTTTCTAGGATATTCATTGGAAAGAACAGCCTACAAAGTTTATGTGATTAGTCAAAAGAAGATTATGGAAATCACTGTTAGGGCAAAAACACGCGCTAATAATACACGCAAGTATACACGTTCGTAAGTAATATAGAGTACTTTCGAGTTCGTTCCCACAGAGACTCAGACTAATTATGTTCAATTAAACTCACTCACCAATGTATGATTACTTCTCAATGTTAAGACAATAACACTTGGATTTGTTAACTAATTATTAACTACAATTAACTACTAAGATTAACCACTTAATCAATAGCGATGATATTAATCGAATATCATGATACTGATAAGAACTAAATTTCATTGTACTAATACCATTCTATCAAACATCCACAATTAAGATAGAAGTTGAATAGGCATCAATTATGTTGAGTCCCTATATATCTACAGAAATTGACAACATAATGATTTAAGCACAAGTTATTCCTTTTGATTACACAGGGCGAATAAAATGGTTAAAGTTACCCACTAATCATGCAACATCATACACAAACCTATGCTAGCATGGCAAGTTCTAAATCTCGAGATCCACCGTCGCTTCACAAGAGATTAACACCCTATCTTATATGTTCGCGACGCACATAAGACGAATACGCACAACCAATACTAGATATCATACAATCATCACACACTAAGGTATTAAACAACTAACTAAAGAATTCGATAGTAAATCCGTTACGACCCCATGATCACGATTAGCCCATGATAGCACTTATCGTCATCATGGGTTCATATGAAAACATGATAAATAAACACAAAAGAATAATAACTAAACTAATTATATTAAACCAGAGTACGTCACAAGAGTAAATAGGTTCAAAGAAAAGAAAACTAGCATCCAACGTTACAACGAAATAAAGAATCACAAGAAAATATGCTTCCTCTTCGTTGCGGTATGCTAAAACGGTCTTCTTCCTTATCTCCTTCGCTCCTCGATTAACACAACGATTCAACACACGTGAAACGTCTCTGAAATCTACTTATATAGAAGTCCCATAAAACTCAGATTACACAGAAGTTGGAAGCCAAACAGAAATAGAAGTCTAAAATAAATAATCTGATTTCTCGACCCTGCGCGGCCGCTCAGTTTAGTTGAGGGGGCGCTCAGCTTCCTGCGCGGCCGCTTAACATAGCTGAGCGGGTGCTCAGACCCCTACTGGAAAATGTCTGATTTTTGCTCTATTTCTTCGCTGTAATCTGCTCCTCTCTTCCCTCTCGCAATGCTAGGCACATGCCAAGACTTATTATTGATGATTACTCCCCCGAAATGCAACTATTACCCTGAAACGCAGAAACACTAGAAAAATGCATCAAATACACAAAACACTTGATTTCAAGACACCAATTTAAGCTATTTTAAGACGTTCTAAGTGGTATAAAATGCCACTTATCACACCCCCAAACTTAAATCGATGCTTTTCCTCAAGCGTCACAGACTCAAAAACAAATAAAAACATGGATGAATGCAATCTATATGAAATGCAGCAATCCCCCTTACTTCGACCAAACCAGCCAACTTACAACATCTTAACAAATGCAATTACGCGACTAAAGATCAATCAAATCATGCCAACTAACATACAACCAAAAATGTGGTGTGTGCAGATGCTTAACAGATATGCTCCGGAACTAAATCAATTATTATGACTCAACTATCATCAAGGCAATCGCATGATTATACAAAGAATAAAAATTCTAGGCACAAAGTGACTTATAACACCACAAGAATTCTGGAGCTTATCACGGAATCATGCTTTTTATTCCTAACAATAATGCTTATTTGACCGTGCAATGAGTGAGGTCCACAAAAGACTTATACAATGGTATCCATGTAGCGAGCATTAGGTTAGCGGATCCCAGACTCTAAAAGCCTTAGGTCACTAGGCACAAAATCCCCTAAGAACTTAATAACTCGAATACCAAAGAGCCCACTCGTGATCAATTATGCATAAACACATACTCTTTTTTTCTTTCGTTTTCTTTTTTTCTATTTTTTTTTTCAAAATTTCTGAGCAAGTGCGTTTCACTCTATCCTGCTCAACCCTAGACTAGTCACATAAACATATGAGCCGGCTACTAGCCATTTGACGCCTAGCCACAATTAGCAACAAATTCCATTTTTTACTCCATATTTTTCCTTTTTCATGCCTTTATCACTAAGAACCTATTATATAATTCTAAGCATAATAAATAGATTAACCTTGGAAACAATCAGATCATAACAACAATCTAGTCCTTAAGCATTCTCTAAGACTTAGTGAAAATACAAGTGTTTCTAGCATGCATATCAACCTACACGACTCAATATCACTTTAATGTTATCACTACACTCACATCAACATCACAAATCAGTCGATAAATCATCCCAAAAGGGATCATGGTATATGCATGAGCTACATGATATGATAAACAAATAAAGCTATATAAAAAAAACTATATGGCAAAAATTATGCAACTATATGAACTAACTATCATGAATATGCAGCTATATGACACACACACAAAATATTCCTTAACTACCACCCCCAAACTTAAAATCTTCACTGTCCCCAGTGAAGGTAGTAGAAAGGAACACAGGGTATACCTACTCAGAGTCATCATCATCATCACCCTCAGTGGGTGGTGTATTAGGAGGCGGATATGCAGAATCCTCACCAAAAACTGGCCACTGGATGTCAGCTTCAAGGCCTTGAAAAGCAGTCCCTAGCGTAAGGATGAGCTCTTGAGAAAACCTGTTCTCCGTCTCATACATAGCATCCATCCTCCGTGACAGCCTCCTATGCTGGGCATCAGCCATCCCAGCACCCTCCTGAGCTCTCGAAGAACCAGCCTCATCACGCCTTGGCATCGCCATGGTAGCACCTCGTGCTGGACGCCTTCCTGGAAGACGATAACCCAGCCCATGCTCCTCGGGCTCACCATCGGTCCACTCCTGTATCGCATTCAGAGTCCCGGAATCAATAGGAGTGGCCGGCAACTGCAACTGCTCATGAGACGGCCACTGCACTCCCACCGCTCAGCAAAGCTTAGTAACCGTGGATGCATAAGAGATGTTCATGTACTTAGCTCCCCTCAAAAACTTCAGAATTCCTTGGTAGATGAACTCACCAAGGTCCATATAGTACTCCTCATTCAAAATTCCCCACAACAACTGTGCTCTCTCAACTGTGACCTCATGTGCATGCGAAGAAGGAAGAATATTAGCACAAATAAACGCATTCCATGCACGGGCATACCTGTTCATCACGATTGCCGGAAAGTGACGATACTCATCAGTTCCAGTCTTGAAAGTCCATACTGTGCCCAGCCTACAGAGAGTAGCACAAATCAAATCCAAGTCAAAATCCTCAGCAGTCTTCTCGTTCCAGTTCAACTCCGTGGGCTTCCTCTCTCTCTGCCCAATCACACGGCAAATCTCCGCTGGGTGATAATCAACCGTCATCCCCCAGACCACAGAAAACCCATTCTTCTCGGCCTTCGCGTTTGCATAGAACTCACGAACCACGCTCATCGGCACTGCTTCAGGAGACTCACAAAAAGCTATCCACCCCTTCTCAGCAATCATAGGTAACAACTCACCATCCCTCCCCGATGGTAGCAATCATAGGGTCACTGGAAAAAAAAATTTCAGCCCGGTTTTTTTAATTTTTTTTTTGGTTTTGGATAGGTTATCAATTTCTAAGGGTTCCTGTAACAACAAATCATGGGTTGCCTCCCACGCAGCGCTTCTTTTTTGTCATTAGCTTGACGTTGCGTACCTTCCTCAAGTTGACAATAAGACGGCACTAACCACTTCTCGGTTTGCCATGTCCCCATAGTAGTGCTTCAAACGTTGACTATTAACCTTGAATGCTTGGTCCGGATCATTCTCAAAAATCTCCACCGCTCCGTGTGGAAACACAGTTTTGACAATAAAAGGTCCAGACCACCTTGATTTATACTTCCCAGGAAAAAGTCGGAGACGAGAGTTGAATAAGAGAACTTGTTGTCCCGGCAGGAATAACTTAGGATGTAGCCTCCTATCGTGCCACCTCTTCACCTTTTCCTTGTATATTTTGTTGTTCTCATACGCTTGGAGTCGAAATTCATCAAGTTCATTAAGCTGAAGCATTCGCTTCTTTCCAGCTGCATCTAGATCCAGGTTCAACTTTTTCAACGCCCAATAGGCCTTATGCTCAAGCTCCGCAGGTAAATGACATCCCTTACCATACACCAGTTGAAATGGGGACATACCAAGTGGAGTTTTGTATGCTGTTCTGTAAGCCCAAACAGCTTCATCGAGCTTTAAAGACCAATCCTTCCTTGACGAACAAACAACCTTCTCTAGAATGCGCTTGATCTTTCTGTTAGACACTTCCGCTTGACCATTTGTTTGCGGATGATAGGCTATAGCAACTCGATGATTCACATTATAACGCTGCATCATAGAAGTGAACTTACGGTTGCAGAAATGCGACCCTTCATCACTAATGATTACCCGAGGCATTCCAAACCTTGTAAAAATCTGCTTACGAAGAAAATTCAAAACTGCCTTTGCATCATTTGTCGGTAGAGCTTTGACTTCTACCCATTTTGAGACATAATCAACTACCAGCAAGATGTACTGATTGTTGCAGGACGAGACAAAATGCCCCATGAAATCGATTCCCCAAACATCAATGACCTCGACTTCAAGGATCACATTTAACGGCATCTCATCCTTTCTCGTTAAATTTCCCACTCGTTGGCAATGATCACACCTTAAAACAAACTGATGAGCATCCATAAACAAAGTAGGCCAGAAAAAACCTGCTTGCAGAATACGAACTGCCGACTTCTCACCACCATAGTGTCCACCATAAACTGTTGAGTGGCAGTCTCGTAATATCCCCTCCGTCTCACAGAATGGGATACATCTTCTGATGATCTGTCAGCTCCCTGTCTAAACAAATATGGTTCATCCCACATATACCACTTCACCTCATGCAGAAACTTCTTCTTTTGAGCTGAGGTCAAATTAGGAGGCAAAATATTGCTGACAAGATAGTTTACAATATCTGCAAACCATGGCTCTTCCTCCTGAACTGCGAACAACTGCTCATCCGGAAAAGATTCGTTGATCAATGTCTTATCATGTGAAGTAGACTCGGGATTCTCCAATCTAGAGAGATGGTCAGCTACTTGATTCTCAGTACCTCTTCGATCCTTGATCTCTAACTCAAATTCATGTAGTAAGAGAACCCAACGAATGAGTCTCGGCTTCGAATCCTTCTTGGAAACCAAATAGCGAATGGCTGCATGATCAGTAAATACTCTCACTTTTGTCCCAAGCAGATAAGATCGAAATTTCTCGAAACCAAAGACTATAGCTAAGAGCTCCTTCTCAGTAGTGGTGTAGTTCATTTGGGCCCCATTTAAGGTCTTGCTAGCATAGTAGACCACATGAAAGAGATTATTCTTGCGCTGCCCAAGAACTGCGCCTACCGCATAATCACTCGCATCACACATCATCTCAAAAGGCTCTGTCCAATCCGGTGCTGTAATAACTGGTGCAGTGATTAAACTCTTCTTAAGAGTCTCGAATGCTGTCAAACATTCATTATCAAATTTGAAAGGCACATCTTTCTCAAGCAAGTTGCACAGCGGCTTTGATATCTTCAAAAAGTCCTTGATGAACCGCCGATAAAAACCCGCATGACCAAGAAAACTACGGATTCCTTTCACAGAAATAGGTGGTGGGAGATTTTTAATGACTTCCACCTTGGCTTTATCCACCTCAAGACCCTTGCTAGAGACCATATGCCCAAGAATAATGCCTTCACGCACCATAAAATGACATTTTTCCTAATTGAGCACCAAATTAGTTTCCACACACCTTTTGAGCACGACACGAAGATTATTCAAACATTCATCATACGAATGTTCAAAGACGGAGAAGTCGTCCATGAACACCTCGAAATTATTCCCAATCTTGTTAGAGAATATAGCCATCATACATCTCTGAAAAGTGTCCGGTGCACCACATAACCCAAACGAAACTCTGCAAAAAGCAAACATGCCAAATGGACAAGTGAAGGTAGTCTTTTCTTGATCCTCTGGTGCAATACAAATCTGATTATACCCTGAGTAGCCATCTAGAAGACAATAATACTCATGACCAGCCAACCTGTCAAGCATCTGATCAATAAATGGAAGAGGGAAGTGATCCTTCCTCGTGGCCTTGTTCAACTTTCGGTAGTCCATGCATACTCTCCATCCTGTAACTGTTCGAGTGGGGATGAGCTCATTCTTCTCATTTGCTACCACAGTGATACCTCCTTTCTTAGGCACACATTGCACGGGACTCACCCAAGAACTGTCAGAAATAGGATAAATGATGCCTGCATCCAGCCATTTCAGAATTTCTTTTTTCACCACCTCCTTCATGATAGGATTAAGTCTGCGATGTTGCTCAACAGTTGGCTTACTACCCTCTTCTAGCAGAATCGTATGCATGTAATATGAAGGGTTGATCCCTTTGATGTCAGCTATGGTCCATCCAATAGTCGATTTGAATTCTCTCAAAATCCTTAAGAGCTTGTCCTCCTCACTACCTGAAAGGTCAGATGCAATAATAACAGGTAATGTAGATGCATCTCCTAAAAAAACATACCTCAAGTGTTCAGTCAATGGCTTGAGCTCCAAGGTAGGTGCTTCCTCAATTGATGGTTTGAGCTTTCCTTCAGCATTCTTGAGGTCAGAAGTACCAAGAGATTCAAACGTCATATCCAGCTTTCGCCTCCACGGAGAAGTATTAAGATATTGTAATTGCTCATTGCCATCTTCATCATCACTGTCAAAATCCCCCACTAAGGCCTTTTCTAATGCATCAGACATTAGCATATGATCAAGTTCTGAAGTAACCGCAGAATCAATCACATCCACTTTTAAGCACTCCTCATCTTCTGTAGGAAATTTCATTGCTTTGAATACATTGAAGGTCACATCCTGATCCTGCACCCGCATAGTAAGTTCACCTTTCTGCACATCTATCAAGGTACGGCCAGTAGCCAAGAAAGGTCTTCCCAAGATTATGGGAATCTTCTTATCTTCCTCGAAATCCAGAATAACAAAGTATGCAGGAAAGAAGAGCTTATCCACCTTGACTAGCACATTCTCCACTATGCCCCTTGGGTAAGTAATAGAACGATCAGCCAATTGTAGAGACATGTAGGTGGGTTTTGGATCAGTCAAATCCATATTTTTAAAGATCGATAACGGCATCAGATTGATGATTGCTCCCAAATCACAAAGGCACTTGTCAAACGACAACTTGCCAATGGTGCAAGGAATGGTGAAGCTACCTGGATCTTTAAGCTTTGGAGGTAACTTTTGCTGCAGCACAGCGTTGCATTCTTCCGTTAGAGCAACTGTCTCAAGGTCATCCAGTTTCATCTTCCTTGAAAGAATACTCTTCATAAACTTCGCATAACTAGGGATTTGCTCCAGAGCCTCAGCGAAAGGTATATTGATGTGAAGTTTCTTGAACACCTCCAGAAACTTACCGAACTGCTTATCCAGCTTTTGTTATTGCAATCTCTTAGTGAAAGATGGTGGAGGATAGAGTTGTTTCTCCCCTGTATTACCCTCAGGCAGAGTGTGTTCAACAGTAGTCTTCCTTGGTTCCGCCGCTTTCACCTTTTGCTTAGCTTCTTCATCTCTAACTTCAGCTTCTCCTTCTTTTGCCTTTTCAGCATCAGCAACTTTCCTAGACCTTAAGGTAATAGCCTTGACTTGCTCTTTAGCTTCCTTCCTTCCTGGTACTTCCGTGTCACTGTGAAGTGTTCCAGGTTGACGATTGAGCACTGTATTGGCTATTTGACCGATTTGATTTTCCAAGGTCTTGATAGAAACCGCCTGACTCTTGCACAACAACTTAAGTTCCTCAAAATCAGCACTAGTAGGTACAGCTGCACTTCCCTGTTGAGGATATGATTGCCTTTGAGCATACTGCTGCGGTTGCTGGAATCCAGGTGGTTGGAACTGTTTACTCACACCTTGCTGATATGGTGGCTAAATAGCATTCTGATTATTACCCCATCTGAAATTTGGATGATTTCTGTTGTTACGATGATAAGTAGCTGGCACAGGCTGCTGTTGTCGCTGATAATTGTTCACATACTGAACAGATTCGTTGACAAGAGAACACTGATCCGTAGCATGAGAACCTACACAAAGCTCACAGACCATAGCTATTTGATTGACTCCATAGGTAGCTAGAGAATCGACCTTCATAGACAGCGCTTGGAGCTGCGCTGTAATAGCGGTGGCTGTATCGACTTCCAGAATACCTGCTACCTTCCCAGGCATCATCCTCTGAGTTGGGTTTTGATACTCATTTGCAGCCATAGTCTCAATAAGATTATAAGCCTCAGTATAGCTTTTGGCCCACAAGGCGCCTCCAGCTGCTGCATCGAGCATGGGCCGAGATTGGGCCCCCAAACCATTATAGAAACCAGTGATCACCATCGAATCGGGCATTCCATGATGTGGACACTTTCTCAACATTTCCTTGTAGCGTTCCCAAGTTTCGCACATAGATTCTGTAGGTTGTTGCGCAAACTGAGTAAGAGCACTCCTCATAGCAGCAGTCTTTGCCATTGTATAAAACTTCACCAGAAACTTTTGCGCAAGATCTTGCCAAGTAGTGATGGACCCAGCTGGTTCAGAATGTACCCAATCCTTAGCTTTATCCCTCAGTGAGAATGGGAAAAGCCTCAGCTTGATAGCCTCATCAGTCACGCCATTATATTTGAAAGTACTGCAGATCTCAACAAAATTCCTTATGTGCATGTTGGGGTCTTCAGTCGCAGCACCTCCAAAAGAAACAGAATTCTGCACCATCTGAATAGTGCCCGGCTTGATTTCAAAGGTGCTAGCTTGAATAGCCGGATGAAGAATGCTTGACTGAATGTCATCAATTTTAGGCCGAGAAAAGTCCATAAGAGCTGGATCGGCCGGAACAATACGATCACCCATGATTTCTGGTTCTTTCTGCTCACTTCCTGAATCCGAATCTTCAAAATCTATCTTCTCCGGAATATCAAGAACTTTGTCTGTCTCCTCAGCTGTATCTAAAGTCATCTTGCGAGTACGAGAACAAGTTTGCATAAATGCTCGCTAAAGTACCTGAAACATAACAGGAAATAATAAGTAACACGTCTTAATCACTGAGTCCTAACGACCAATGATGGTAAGTACATAAACTAAACAAATACGCCGAGTCCCCGGTAGCGGCGCCAAAAACTTGTTAGGGCGAAAACACGCGCTAATAATACACGCAAGTATACGCGTTCGCAAGTAATATAGAATACTTTCTAGTTCATTCCCACAGAGACTCAGACTAATTATGTTCAATTAAACTCACTCACCAATGTATGACTACTTCTCAATGTTAAGACAATAACACTTAGATTTGTTAACTAATTATTAACTACAATTAACTACTAAGATTAACCACTTAATTAACACTTCGAATTAACAATATTAAAACACTCACGAGATCACAACTTCATTACTACTTCCTTCAATAGTCATTATTATTACCCTTAGCATGCAACAACGATGATATTAATCGAATTACACGATACTGATAAAACCCAACTTTCATTGTACTAATACCATTCTACCAAACATCCACAATTAAGATAGAAGTTGAATAGGCATCAATTATATTGTGTCCCTATATGTCTACAGAAATTGACAACATAATGATTTAAGCACAGGTTATTCCTTTTGATTACACAGGGCGAATAAAACGGTTAGAGTTACCCACTAATCATGCAACACCATACATGAACCTATGCTAGCATGGCAAGTTCTAAATCTCGAGATCCATCATCCCTTCACAAGAGATTAACACCCTATCTTATATGTTCGCGACGCACATAAGACGAATACGCACAACCAATACTAGATATCATACAATCATCACACACTAAGGTATTAAACAACTAACTAAAGAATTCCATAGTAAATCCGTTACGACCCCATGATCACGATTAGCCCATGATAGCACTTATCGTCATCATGGGTTCATATGAAAACATGATAAATAAACACAAAAGAATAATAACTAAACTAATTATATTAAACCAGAGTACGTCACAAGAGTAAATAGGTTCAAAGCAAAGAAAACTAGCATCCAACGTTACAACGAAATAAAGAATCACAAGAAAATATGCTTCCTCTTCGTTACGGTGTGCTAAAACGGTCTTCTTCCTTATCTCCTTCGCTCCTCGATTAATACAACAATTCAACACACGTGAAACGTCTCTGATATAGAAGTCCCATAAAACTCAGATTACACAGAAGTTGGAAGCCAAACATAAATAGAAGTCTAAAATAAATAATCTGATTTCTTGACCCTGCGCGGCCACTCAACATAGCTGAGTGGGTGCTCAGCTTCCTGCGCGGCTGCTCAGCATAGCTGAGCGGGTGCTCAGACCCCTACTGGAAAATGTCTGATTTTTGCTCTGTTTCTTCGCTATAATCTGCTCCTCTCTTCCCTCTCGCAATGCTAGACACATGCCAAGACTTATTATTGATAATTACTTCCCCGAAATGCAACTATTACCCTGAAACGCACAAACACTAGAAAAACACATCAAATACACAAAATACTTGATTTCAAGACACCAATTTAAGCTATTTTAAGACATTCTAAGTGGTATAAAATGCCACTTATCAATCACATATGTGACTTTTGATGATGACAAGTGTCCTAGATTGGAATGCCTTAATGATAATGAAGTCGAAGCCCTTGCATTTGAAAACCTCAACATTGATAGTGATTCTGATGGTGAAGATGAAGTTGATGCACAACAAATGACAAATGAAGAGTCTACCGAACAAGAAAATCATGAAAATAGAAGCTTATCTCAAATACATGAATTTGATAGCACAAACTCAGGGGGAGAAAGAGAAGAGTAGTCTGGAAAACATACCAATAATGAAGAAAATGATGAAGGCACAAGTCATCATACAAGGAAGTGGGATATAAGTCACACTAGAGATGCAATTATTGGTGATCCTACTGTTGGAGTGAGGACTAGGAGTGCAACTGCTAATGAGTGCCTACATGCATGCTTTATGTCTCAAATAGAACCCAAGAAAACTGAAGAAGCTTTAATGGATCCTGATTGGATATCTGCCATGCATGAATAGTTGAATCAGTTTGAAAGAAGCAAAGTTTGAAAGTTAGTTCCTACACCAAAGAATAGAAGCATTATTGGAACAAAATAGGTGTTCAGGAACAAGATGGATGAAAATGGTATAGTTACCAGAAACAAAGCAAGGTTGGTTGTAAAAGGCTACTCACAAGAAGAAGGAATTGATTATGATGAAACTTTTGCTCCAGTTGCAAGACTTGAAGCAATAAGGATCTTTTTAGCATTTGCTGCACACTCAAAATTTAATGTGTCTTAAATGGATGTCAAGAGTGCCTTTCTAAATGGAGAGTTAGATGAAGAGGTTTATGTGCAACAGCAACCTGGCTTTGAAGATCCAGAGTTTCCGAAATTTGTGTACAAATTACTCAAGGCTCTATATGGACTAAAGTAGGCACCTAGATCTTGGTATGACACACTATCAGAATTCCTCCTGAAGCATGGTTTTACTAGAGGTACCATAGACAAGACTCTCTTTTATAAGAAACATGGTGAAGATATGATCCTAGTTCAGATCTATGTGGATGATATCATCTTTGGTTCTACTAATGAGAAGTTTTTCCAAAGATTCTCTAAGCTTATGCAAAGTGAATATGAACTGAGTATGATGGGGGAACTGAGTTACTTTCTTGGACTTCAAGTCAGTCAAAGAAGTGATGGTATCTTCATCAGCGAAACTATGTTAAGGATCCATTGAAAAAGTTTGGTATGGTTGATTATTCACCTGCATCTACACCTATGTCTACTGCAACAAAGTTGGATGAAGATAAAAAGGGAAAGAGTGTAGATATCTCAAGCTATAGAGGGATGATTGGATCATTGCTTTACTTAACTGCTAGTAGACCAGACATCATGTTTGCTACATGTCTGTGTGTAAGATTTCACGCAAATCCAGAAGAATCACTTTTGATGGCTATAAAGAGGATTTTCAGATATTTGAAGGGAACTCCAAACTTGGGATTATGGTATCCTATGTGTTAGGTAATGAATCAGACACGGAGGAGGGGGGTGAATGTGTTTTTCTGATTTTAGGCTTTTCTTGAAAGATAATGGTTGAACAAAGTAAATTAAATCTTGTATAGAAAAGTGTTTATGCAGAAATTAAACTTGCACAAAATAAAGAACACTGATCTTCAAAACTCACTTAATTTTTGTATTAAAAATTAAGATGTTTTGCTACAAAATTTCTAAGCTCTTCGAAGATAAAGAGCTCAGCTTCTTCTCGAGAGTGTTACAAGAATTTTTGATCTAAATTGTTACTTCTAACTAGAGGACCAATGTTAACTTTATAGCTTAGTTAACTGCTGGTTTACACAGTGGATAATAAACATGCTATTAGCTTTTCCAAACTATAACTTGTCATTTCTATTTACAGAAAAGCAAATCTTCCATTAATGTCATAGCATATCTTTAGCATCCCGTGTTTACTTTAATCTTCCTATGTCAGTTAATCTTTGCCATTAATCTTGCACACACTTCAAGATGCTTTTTGTAGACTTGTCAATCTGGCTGTTGGGTTTTTTGTTGATTGTTTATCTTGGATATTAAACTGATCTGCAATTATGTACTTTGAGACTATACCTCGAGATCTCCAGTTTGAATTAATAGAACACTTGATATCTCGATAAGTACAAAGGCTTATCGAGATCTCTAGTACTCCATATTGAGTTTGGCTTGCAGAGGTCTTCAGCTCATCGAGATCTCTAGTCTTCATAACTTTACTTGACTTGTAGATATCTGTGAGTTCTCGAATGGATATATACTTGTCGATAACTCTGACTTCTCTAGTGAAAGAATGACTTATAGATATCTTTTTGAGTTCTCGAGTAGCTTTCCTGACTTCTCTACTCCCGGCAGATATTGCTTATCCGTTGAGTAGATATATAACTCATCCATCGAGTAGATATATAGCTTATCCATCGAGTAGATATTGCTCATCCGTCGAGTTGATATTGCTCATCCGTCGATTAGATGTTGTTCATCCATCGAATATATATGTAGCTTATCCGTCGAGTAATATTTCTTATCCATCGGTACTCTCTGAAGTTTGAATGACTTCTCGATAAGTCATTCTGGAGTTCTCGAATGACTTCTCTATAACATTAAATCTGTGACTTGTAGAGATCTTGACTTAGAACATTTTTCTCCAAGACAGATTTATTCAACTCCAAGCTTCTTCAAAATTCTTTTGAGGCATGATCTTCTTGATCTTCTTCCAGATAGAATCCTTAGGCTTGATACTGTTTTAGGAAAAAGACTCCAGTCTGCTCCTTTGTATTTTTACAGAATTTAAGTGTTACAAGTACAAAATACAAATTTAGATAACAATATAACTTACTTAGGGTTGATAAGTTATCTTAGTCTTGTTAAAGTACATGCATGTCTTTTACAACACTAAGGGAACTGGTTTTGAAGCTGTTGGTTACACAGATGCAGATTTTGCTGGATGCAGGGTTGACAGGAAGCGTACTAGTGGAAGCTGTCAATTTCTTAAACAAAGACTTGTATCCTGGTATAACAAGAAACAAAAATCTGTATCAACTTCTACAGCTGAGGCTGAATACATAGCTGCAGGAAGTTGTTGTGCTTAGGTGCTTTGGATTAGAAATCAGCTAATGGATTATGGCCTAGTGTTACACAAAATTCCTATTATGTGTGACAATATTAGTGCTATATCTATAGTAGCTAATCCAGTTAACCATTCTAGAACAAAGCACATTGATGTAAGGTACAATTTTATTATAGAACATGCTACAAATGGTACCATTGAGCTCATTTTTGTTCCAACAAAAAAACAATTAGCTGACATTTTAACTAAACATTTGGATGAAGCAACTTTCACTAGACTTATTGGTGAAATTGGAATGCTTAATTCTTCATCTTAAGGCAAGAACTCATCTAATATTTTGTAGCAGATTAATTTCCTGGTAAATCAAAATTAATTTGATTTAATTGGAAATTAACTGAAATATGAATTATAAATATTTCAGAAATCTCTGCATATTTATTTTTCAAAATTCAAAATTCAACTTGGAATTTTTCAAATTCTAAGTAAACTGCTCAGTGTTAATTTACATTTTTAATATGTAAATTAACACAAAGAAGAATTAAAATGATCAAAAGTATATAGAGAACTGAGTTCTCGATAAGTATAATTGACTTCTCGACAAGTCATTTGAGGACATCTCGAGTGAGTTCTCGATAAATCAATATTCTGACTTCTCGAGTGACTTCTCGATAGGCTTAAATATAACTTATCGATAAGTCCTTATAGAGTTCTCTAATAGTGTTAATTTACAGAGTTCTCTACAAGTATAAGTTTTGACTTATCAATAACTCAGAACTTAAAAAATTTAATTTAATAAATTATTTTGGTAAAATACTTTTGGAAAATTTATTCTAATTTTATTTTAAATTTATTCAAATAAAAGTTGGATTAATTCAGTCCATTTTTGGACAAACTGGGTATTTATTTGACATCTCGATAAGTCAATTTTTAGTTCTCTATAAGAGTAATTTAAAAAGACTTCTCGATATGTACTTCATTTCTTAGAATGACTTCTCGATAGACAAATGTCAAACGTCTATTTTTGAGTTCTTGACAAGTTATTCACTTTTACTATAAATACCCAAACTTCTCGATACATATACAGACTTACAACTTTCGAGATCTCAAGTGACCTAGCCTTTCAAGCAAAAACCGATTTCTCTCTCGTTTCTCCTCCTTTCTCAAAAATTTCTTTTACCCACTAAAATTCATAATTATCTCAATGGCAACAAACATTATTATTCCTTTTATCCCAAAGGAGACCAACTTCCTTGCATTTTTGGATGCAAATCAAGCTCCTGAAGCTTTTAAAGGCTTTGTCAAGTTCTTATCTGAAACTTACTTTGTTGGAGCTTTAACAGCTAACCTAGTTCAGTATCTGGATGTATTGGGTGACTTCTGGAACTCAGCTGTGACTAGGACAGTTATTCATGAAGATCAATCTTCAAGCTTGGTTATCAACTGTCAAATCAAAGGACAACAAGTAGAAATAACTGAAGCTGACATGAACTTGGCATTGAACTTTCCAACTGATAAGGTGGTAGGGATCCAAACTCAGGTAGAGCTCTATGAATTCATGAACTTTATCAAATATTCTGAGAAGATCAACTTGGCAAGGCTGAACAAGAAGAACTTGAGAAGAGAGTGGTCATTCATGTTTGACTCTGTGATAAGAGCTTTCACTTCCCAAAAGTCAGGGTTTGATAACATCTCTAGTGTTGTCCAAAAACTAGTGTACTCCATGGCTCACAACAAACAGATCAATGTAGGTCACTACATATTGGGGGAGCTGAACACCAGGCTGATCATGCCATTGGAGTCAAGAGGTAAAGATGTTAGTGTTTGTGCCCTAGAGACAACACTATTATGTATATATTATGAAACATTTGGATTATTAATCTTGATTATATGGATTATCCTTTAGTAATTTATTATATTTTATTTTCTGCGATAAGATGTTAAATTAATAAATGTCTTTTAAATATGATATGCAATTTTATATCTCTAAGTACGTGACTTAGAAATGAGATTATGAGAATAATATCGATATTCCTAAAGATCCCTAGTCGAGTATTATTATTAAGGGAAAATAATAATGTATTAAGACTAGTGTGAATGTTGACTGATGATCACATCTCATTGATCATAGGTATAATGATACTAAAGTCAAAACACAGGCACATGTATTATATACATGGTGTTGGAAGACCCAATGTAAGATTCTACATGTTTGTTGTGTCATAAGTAATTCTCACAGTGATAATGATGTATTGGTCCTTAGACTTGAAATCATTTTATTTCTATATGAGAATTAATATACTTTGGTTGCATTAAAAGTTACCTTTGACCAGGTGATGATAAAAGTGTATATTGGGTATATTATGAATCATATGAGAAATATGAATAATCTAGAAAGGATTTAACCCTCCTATTTTAGGAGTGATAATATTGGCCTCTTGTTTGAGTTAGACTATGTAATGCATGGCCATGCTCAAATGTTGATTTGATGTTATAGTCTACTCATCGATCAAGGAAACCTGGATTAAATTATGAAGAGGATGACACATAACATGCCTCGAGTTTAATCTATAATATATGGTTAAAAGGCTTATAGTACATTGTACATTATACACAAAAGGTTTAATCGATCACCGATTTAATTATTATTACTTGGGTAACAATGATGTATTACTAGATGATGCTCATTGTTTATGATTTTAAATTAGATTTAAAATTGTTGCCAACGTAATAATAACCTAAAGGGTCGCACAAAGAATGATTGGAGGATTATTTAATTTAAATTCGGATTTAAATTAAATGTAAGTAATTTGAATTATTTGTTATTAATTAAGTGTGACTTAATTAATTAAATATATAGGAAATTTCAATTTAATATTAAATCTGAAATTAAGTTATTGGATGATTAAGTGAGACTTGATAATAAAATAATTAGAAATTCGAATTTAATAATAATAATAACTCTAAAATTAAGTTTAGGGTTAGAGGCCCAATAGCTCTTGCCTATATAATATCTTTTTCTAATAGAATTAGGGTTACACGTTTTATTTGATAAAACATAAACCCTAGCAGCTTGAAGAGAGATAGAGAGAGCAAGAAGGCGGCCTCAAGAACGTGCTAGTACACACCCATCCTTCGGACGATCATTCATGTGGATACCTTCAAGGCGTAGATCGTTCTAGCGACGGGCTACGTGGTGATCATTCAAGACCTCCATCTTTCCATTAACGTAAAGCTTCTTAAGGTATCAGCGCTACTTGCGAAAAGTTTTTAATTCGTTTATGTATTTAATCATTTTCGATATATGAGCATGTACGTGATTCGCCATGATTTGATGTTGATATAATATGCTTGTATATGTATGGTTTTGAATATATGATATTCATGTGAGTTGTATAATCATAAGATGATTATGTAATCTGTATATATACTGATATATACATGATTTATGTTTGTTCTAATTATGAGAATCATATTAGATATAGATTCTGAATTGGCTGCTGCAGATTTGCTGAAATCTGGGTCTGGTGTCCGATTTACGCAAACGAATACCCTATTCGATAGGTAAACGAGAGTCTAAACAAAACTGATAGCAAAAGCTATCAACGACTCGTCTGTAAGACGTTTGACGACATTTACTGCCCGTAAACAGTGATTCTTGTTTTTTCTGATTTGATTCTGATTTTTCTGATTTTTGTCATATATTTTTTTATGATTAGATCATGGATAATATGATATGTTAAGATCAGATTATGTGTTTTAACATGCTTTTATGTGTTGTATGAGCATGGTGGATGGTTATGGCCTTTCGACCTTAGTGTAATGGTTTTGGTCTTGGTTTTAAATACGACTTGCATGTCGTCAATCTTTGTAATCATAAATCTTGAATGTAACTCGAGTTATTCTTGTAAGTTCATTAGATTAATTTTACTTTCAATCATGTAATGTAATTGAAGACTCAAGAAGGCTATCCAATGGAGGTTATACAAAGAAGAAGACGAGACATACAAGGAGTCTAAACAAAGAAGAAGACAAGGCATACAAGAAGTCTAAACAAAGAAGAAGACTTATGTAATAAGTAGTTGTATTTATTTCCATCACCATATTAGATTGACCTTGATCTTTATCATGAGCTTGATAAAGATCACATAGGATGGGGCCATAACCAAACACATTTACTTTATTGCACTTTACATATTGATGTATGAATGTATATATAGAATAGTTAATGATGCATTCTTTAATTAGATTAATCATGCATGAATGTATGTATTAGATACGTCACTCATGCCATGCCTAAACAAGATAAAATCTGTAAGACTCAAGATTTTAAAATTTACAAACGATTATGAGATTCTCGTGTTTATGAAACACGGAATGAAATACGAATCTTCTTTATTTCCGACATGGGGCGATTTTGTCAACAACGGGTTCATAGAACTTGTAAGGCTGTGGATTTTAAGCGAGACCGATGTGACTCCTCCACTACCTGAAAATCAAACCATTGACGAGTATTGATTTGAAGTATTTTATTCAAGGAAAAATTGGGAATCTCTTTATGATAGGATCATGATCGTTATAATACTAACAAAACCCTAATATTTATATTCAGTTATTTAGATGCCTTCCAATATATCCAACGTGTTAACCCCTAGATCGATAAGGAGTGGGTTTGCCAGAGTGAAGTACTCCCATCTATTGTGGGACGGCATGTTGAGGTATATGATACTTTTTAGACCTTTGGGTTTTAACTTAACTAATTTACCACAATAAGATTATGAACTTAGAGGCATAGAGTTTGGTGAGATTTATTGGATAAATAAGAATAAATGTTATTCCACTAAACTATCCAAGAGTTATATAATTGATATAATTGACAAATGTTGTCTACCTTATTGAATCATGTTTTAGGAGTAAAGCCAAAGCTGAACTAAAACTTTGTGAAAATTTGGATCTTGGCTCACTAGGAAGTATATAGAAGATACTCTTTCCGAATTAATAGTTAGGGCTATTAATTTGATAAAATAGTGGGAGATATATATTTTGAATATATATGAATAATCACTTGAACAGAATTTAATAATCATCTGTAAACTAATTTATATTATGCATTTTAAACATTGTAGATATCAAATGGCAATCAATTCAAACAACTTCTCTGTGCGATCAGTCCTTGAGAAGGACAAGCTGACAGGAACAAACTTCGTTGACTGGCAGAGGAACTTGAGGATGGTCCTCAAACAAGAGCGCAAGCTCTATGTCATAGATATCCCTCGCCCTGCACCTCTCACTGAAGGAGCATACTATGCTCAACATAATGTTTATCAGAAACATATCGATGATGACACGAATTTTCAATGTCTCATGTTAGCGACCATGAGTGCTGAACTTCAGAAACAACATGCGAATATGGATTCTTATGATATGATTGAGCACCTTAAACGTATGTTTGAAGGACAGGCTCGTCAGGAGAGGTTTGATACTTTCAAATCGTTGCATGCATGTAAGCAGGGAGAACATGATCCGGTTGGACCGCATGTTCTAAGGATGATTGGGTATATTGAGTACTTTACAAAGTTGGGTGCCCCCATTGCTGTGGAGCACCCGATTGACCTAATTTTACAATCTTTAAACAGAAATTATTCTCAATTTGTGATGAATTACAATATGAATGAGATAGATAAGAACCCCACCGAACTGTTGGCTATGTTGAAAACTGCTGAGACCAACGTTCAGAAGACATCCCCTGCTCTCATGTTGATGCTGAATAAGGGGAAGGCCAAAGGAAAGGGTAAATGGAAAGGCAAGAGGAAGATAGGATCTAAATCGAATGCCAATCCAAAACCTGACCCGACCAAGGCTTTGAAGCCTAAAGGTGGTGTTCCAAAGGTTGGTGATTGTCACTATTGCAAGAAACCAGGTCATTGGAAGAGGAACTGTCATGCTTATTTAGAGGATCTGAAGAAGAAGAAGGCTGTTGTTACTGCTTCTGATTCAGGTATTTATGTTATTGAAGTCAATTTATCTACTTCTACATCTTGGGTATTAGATACTAGATGTGGTTCTTACATTTGTATCAATGTGCAGGAACTGCAGGGAAGTAGGACATTGGCGAAGGGAGAAGTCGACCTACGAGTTGGCAATGGAGCAAAGGTTGCTGCTTTAGCTGTAGGTGTTGGATTTTTAAACGCAGTGGGGCGTGGAAAAACACTTTTACACATACAAAATCCAAATAAAAGCATATAAATTGTGAATAAAAATTCGAGGGATCGAATCTAACCTTTTAAAATAATTCAGAGACAACGATCAAAGATCTTTAGCAGTTGCTCCTCAAGTGTGAAGCACTCCACCGGTATCCACCAAGAAAATGACTTTTAGGAGGAGGAGGAGGTGGAGAGAATTTGGTTTTCTGAAACTTTTGGGTTTCTTGGGTTAGAATAAAATAGGGTCTATAATAGTGTATTTATAGGCAAAATTTTCAGCTGAAATTTTCCCATAAATAATATTATTATTATCCCATTTATTATTCTCATTAATAATTAAAACACCTTTTAATTATTAATCCTTTTTCTAAACACTTTAGAAATAATTCTCTCTGTTGATTTAATTTCCAAAAATTAAATCCTTAATTAATAATATTAAGAACTTTTCTTAATTAATTTATAATCAATTAAATCTCATTTAATCAATTATTAAATTTGCCAATTAATTATTTATTTCACAAATAAATAATTATTAGCCATTATTAATTAATTCCTCCACCATAAAATCATTCTCTTTTTATGGTGTGACCCTGTAGGTTCAATATTAAGCCGGTAGTAGAAATAAATAATAATAAAACTATTTTATCATTATTTATATAAATTCTCTAATTTATTAAATATGATTAATTAATTAATCACATTTATTCTACATCGTGAGTGATGCTTTTCAACATATCGCGACTATCCGGATAATATGAATTCACTGCTTAGAATACCAAGAACCTGTCAGTAAATAGTTACCGTACAATAAACTCCTTCTACCCTACAATGTCCCGATTAAATACAAGGCATGGATCTCGTGTCAAGCCTATCTAATTCAATCACTTGCTTACCATTTACTATGCGTAGTTCTATGCAAATTAGAAACTCCTTTCTAATTTCATTCACTCTGGCCAGAGATTCCTGAACTAGCATAAGTGGATCAGCCTTGAACATTCGCTTCCTTCACTGGAAGGGGTAGATCCTTTATTGATCATACACTATCTTCGTGTACAAATTCCTATACCCAGAAGAGCCCTAATAATTGTCCCTGGAGACTAAGAACTAAACCAAAGCATAGTTCAGTGTACACGAGATGACTATGATGACCTCAAGTCTAAGGATACTTGTACAACTATCACTAGGTGAACAACTGCTGACACGTGAGTGAACTCCATCAGTTGTTCAGCTGTGCGAGTCATGTTCAGTGAACTTATTCTATAATAAGCACCTACATACTAGCTATAGTGTCACCACACAAATGTCTATGAGAACAGACATCCTTCATAATGAAGCAAGCATAGTATGTACCGATCTTTGCGGATTATTAATTACCAGTTAGTAATCCTATGACCAGGAACTATCTAAGTTTAGAGTTATCATCTCTTTAGGTCTCACTATTATGATTTCATCATAATCCATAAAAAACTTTACTCTAAACTATGGTATATCTTATTTAAACACTTAAATAGATAAAGCCCGTAATAAAAACAAAACAAGTCTTTTATTAATATCAATGAAATCAAAAAAGATTACATAAAAGTTATTCCTAAATCCTCATACATGATTGGACTTAGGACATATTCCTTTCAATCTCCCACTTGTACTAAAGCCAATCACTCTGGTAACTAATACCCATCTCATCTTTATGACGATCAAAGTGACTTTCAAAAAGTAGCTTTGTGAGTGGGTCTGCTATGTTGTTATTACGTTTTTGATAAAATCAAACTCTTTGATTGTCTCATCAAAACGAATGTTCCATTTACGAGAAGCTTGCTTTAAACCACATATGGTTCGCAACAGCTTACACACTAGGTTTTCATTTCTCTTGGAAATAAAACCATCTGGCTATATGCCAGATTACATAGTGGTAGTAAGCAACAATCGCAAGCAAAATCCGAACTGATTTTAACAGGGCTATAGGTAAAAGGCTTCATCAAAGTCAATCCCATTGCCTTTTTTTGAATCCTTTTTCCAAAAGCCTGGCCTTAAAGGTCTCCACCTGGCCATCTGCTATAATCTATCTTTTATATACCGTATACATAGATTCCATTCTGGATTTTATGGCACTATGCCATTTCTCTGAGTCAACACTACTCATAGCCTCATTATAGGTCACAGGGTCGTCATCATCAATGATCGACAACTCATTGTCATTCTCAATGACAAGGCCATATTACCTCTCAGGTTGGCGAGACACTCTGCCTGATCTATGAATGGGCTGTTCCACAAAAGGTTGTTCAGTCAGAACAAGTGTTTCCACTTGATCCGTAGTAGTTTGTGCTTCTTGAACTTCATCAAGTTCAATTTTGCTCCCACTGTTTCCTTCAAGGATAAACTCCTTTTCCAAGAAGGTAGCATGTCTGGAGACAAACACCCGATGATCGGTGCAAAAGTAATACCCTAAAGTCTCTTTAGGATATCCCACAAAACTACATTTTACGGATCGATATTCCAGCTTATCTGGGTCAACTTACTTGACATAAGCTGGACATCCCCAAATCTTAACGTGTTTAAGACTCGATTTCCTTTCTTTCCATATCTCATACGAAGTTTGAGGAACAGATTTTGGAAGGCACCTTATTCAGTAAATATGCTGAGGTTTCCAATGCATAACCCCATAGGAATACTGGAAGATTTGCATAGCTCATCATGGACCGAACTATGTCTAACAAAGTTTGATTTCTCCTTTCAGATACCAATCTGGAGGAGTCCACTGGGAGACTATACCATTTACTTTGAGATAATCCAGAAACTCTCCATTCAAGTATTCACCACCTCGATCTAATCGAAGAATTATAATACTATGTTTGGTTTATTTCTCCACTTCATACTTATACTCTTTGAACTTTTCAAAGGCCTCAGACTTGTGTTTCATCAAACACATATCCGAATCCGGATCTATCATCTATGAAAGTAATGAAGTATGAAAATCCACCCATGGCTTGCGTAGACATTGGTCCACATACATCTGTGTGTACCATTCCTAGCAAATTTGCAGTCATCTCTCCATGTCTACTAAATGGAGACTACAGTGCCACTATAAAGTGTGATTTTCATCATCCCTTTTCTTTAATTAGTTTGTTCAATCTAAAATAAATTATGTCACATATATACAGACCATTATTTAAAGTACCACGTCCATAAGGAATATTATCTCTAAGAATAGAACATTCATTATTCTCAATAATAAATGAAAATCCAGCCAAGTCTAACTTGGGAATAATATTCCTCACAATCGAGGGAACAAAATAACAATTATTTAAAACAATGGTCTTGCCCGTAGGCTAATATAAATGAAATGATTCTACATCTTCAGCAGCAACTCTTGCTCCATTTCCCATCAGTAGAATCACCTCCTCTTCCTTAAGAGTCCTACTTCTCCTTGGTCCCTGCAACAATTGCAGATATGAGAACCACAGGCGGTATCTAATACCCAAGTAGAAATGACATATTCACTTCTATCATGAACATACCTGAATCAGAAGCGGTAGTCTCACTACCCTTCTTCTTCAATTCTGCAAGGTAAACCTTGCAGTTCCTCTTCCAGTGCCCCACCTTGTTACAGTAAAAGCAAACAACTTTGCTCTTGGGGTCTTCAGCTTTTGGTGGAACCGGCATTTTCTCACCTACTTTCTTCTTCTTGGAAGAGTTCCTCTTCCTTTTCTTAGGATTGGAACCTTCACCAATTAGAATAACAGAACTCTTCTTAGGGGGAAAATTCGATTCCGCAGTCTTCAACATGTTGTGGAGTTCAGGCAGGCTGACATCCAACTTATTCATGTGAAAGTTCACAACAAACTGCGAGAACGAACTCGGAAGCGATTGCAAGACCAAGTCTTGGCTCAGCTCCCCATCCATGGAAAAACCAAGTTGTCCAAGACGTTCAATCAAATTGATCATCTTAAGTACATGGTCATTCACAGATGATCCCTCAGACATCCTACACCCGAACAACTCCTTCGATATCTCATATCGAGCTGTCCTCCCCGCCACATCATACAACTCTTGTAGATGCATGAGGATAGTGTGAGCATCCATATGCTCATGTTGCTTCTGTAGCTCAATGTTCATGGAAGCTAGCATGATGCATTGAGCAACATTTGCATCATCTATCCACTTACGATACACAACATGTTCATCATTATGTGCATCACTAGCAGGTTCAGTAGGCTTAGGTGAGTCAATCACGTGTTCCAGCTTCTCAATCCTGAGAACAATTCTCAAGTTTCGAAGCCAGTCAGCATAATTAGGACCAGTCAATTTGTGAGCATCTAGTATGCTCCTGAGTGATAGTGCAGAAGACATAACGTACAAAGTAAATCTGTAAATGATAAACACATAACAACATTTAGCAAATATTCGATTTCATTTCAAAACACTATATGAATCGGGTCTTTATTCATAAGTGGCTCCCACTAGTTTTCCTAATTTATTCAACCCCCTATGTGAAAAATTAAGCATTCATAATGCTAGTGGGAATAGGGATCCTACATTCCATCACACAACCTCGGCTGTGGCACGAAACGCCATGTAATGTTCAATAGACAGACAACTCTTGTCAATTACATCTAATATTATTCCCTAATCAAACTTTAGCCTCTTGAATAATTGAGTCACGGCTGTGGCACGACAAACTCAATATTCTAAGTCAAGTCTAACCCAACATTCCGTACAATTGAATCAGTCCCCAAAGGCCCACGGCTGTGGCACGTAACGACCTTTAGATTCTTATTCAATGTACACATCTCTATGTAATAGACAAGTATTTCTTATTTCGAAATCAAAGCCCTCGGCTGTGGCACGAAACGACAATGATTCAAAAATAAGAACTACTTTCTATCATGTTGGAAGGCTATGACCGACACAAGCCCGTTGTATCATTGGCCAATTACTACTTGATATTATTTAATTTTAGAGGGATTATATTACGTCACAATAATAATCATATTATAAAGAGATTCTTCCTTTTAAATTAAATATTTCAAATCAATAATCAATAATCAGATGATTCCCAGATCGGGTGGAGCATTGTCAAGAGGCGTCACTTAATAACCCTTTCTTACAGATAGAAATCTGTTGTTGACAGAATCATCCTTTCTCTCATATCGAAAATTCATATTCAATTACGTGTTTCATAAACACAAGAATCTCATGATTGTATTCATAATATTATTATTAAGGTTATGAAACAATTTCGCTATACTAGGTTGTCTAACAAACGCCTTATGTTCATTTAAGTTCACCTAAATCTATCATCGCATGATAAACTAAGCATATATCACATATATCAACATGAATAAACATTAAGGTAGGCATGTTATATCATCTAGCACATAGAACTAAGCATTATACATCTCTATGTATCACATGAAGCATTTAAAAGCAATTAAAAATAGTCAAAAACAGCTTTAAAACACTTCATGCATATATAAACAGTTCAAAAATTTTATATAAACTAAAATTGATCAATCCATTAGATCCGTCTCGGAAAAACGAATCCAACGGTATATTGCACGCCCAAAACAGAGTTACGAAACTCCCAGAAAATCAATTTTAAGATCAACAGACGGGTTGTAACGCATTACAGGAACGCGTTACAACCCCTGTAACGCATTCTGGTGATGCGTTACACCCCTTTTAAGCCATTAAAGGGTGTAACGCATTCCGTGAATGCGCCACAGGTGTGTAACGCATTCCCGGAATGCGTTACACCCCTGTTATTATTATTTTTTTTTTTTAATTTTTTTCAGCAGCCGTCTTCTTTCCTCGGTTTGCGCGCCTGACACCTCTGATCTACTTTTCTCCATGCATTACATCACAGACAACAGTACAGATTATGCAGATAACTTACAGATGTATATACAAATATATATATACATATATTTACTTATTTAATTACGAATTTAATTACAAGAACTTCAAAAATTCATAATAAAAAATCTATACATCATAAAATTATGAAAAAAATACCCAGACGATCTACAACACTTGTAGAACCCAGATCAATAATCAAAATTATTATGAGAAACAATTTCTCATCAGACAAAATTAATTCATGATATAACTTGTAAAAATCATAATTAATTCATACAAGCACATAAAATTCTGAAATTTTTACCACAGATCTATATGCATACAACCTATGCTCTGATACCATTGTTGGATTTTTAAACGCAGCGGGGCATGGAAAAACACTTTTACACACACAAAATCCAAATAAAAGCATATAAATCGTGAATAAAAATTCGAGGGATCGAATCTAACCTTTTAAAATAATTCGGAGACAACGATCAGAGATCCTTAGCAGTTGCTCCTCAAGTGTGAAGCACTCCACCGGTATCCACCAAGAAAACGACTTTTAGGAGGAGGAGGAGGTGGAGAGAATTTGGTTTTCTGAAACTTTTGGGTTTCTTGGGTTAGAATAAAATAAGGTCTATAATAGTGTATTTATAGGCAAAATTTTCAGCTGAAATTTTCCCATAAATAATATTATTATTATCCCATTTATTATTCTCATTAATAATTAAAACACCTTTTAATTATTAATCCTTTTTCTAAACACTTTAGAAATAATTCTCTCTCTTGATTTAATTTCCAAAAATTAAATCCTTAGTTAATAATATTAAGAACTTTTCTTAATTAATTTATAATCAATTAAATCTCATTTAATCAATTATTAAATTTGCCAATTAATTATTTATTTCACAAATAAATTATTATTAGCCATTATTAATTAATTCCTCCACCATAAAATCATTCTCTTTTTATGGTGTGACCCTGTAGGTTCAATATTAAGCCGGTAGTAGAAATAAATAATAATAAACTATTTTATCATTTTTTATATAAATTCTCTAATTTATTAAATATGATTAATTAATTAATCACATTTATTCTACATCGTGAGTGATGCTTTTCAACATATCGCGACTATCCGGATAATATGAATTCACTGCTTAGAATACCAAGAACCTGTCAGTGAATAGTTACCGTACAATAAACTCCTTCTACCCTACAATGTCCCGATTAAATACAAGGCATGGATCTCGTGTCAAGCCTATCTAATTCAATCACTTGCTTACCATTTACTATGCGTAGTTCTATGCAAATTAGAAACTCCTTTCTAATTTCATTCACTCTGGACAGAGATTCCTGAACTAGCATAAGTGGATCAGCCTTGAACATTCGCTTCCTTCACTGGTAGGGGTAGATCCTTAACTGATCATACACTATCTTCGTGTACAAATTCCTATACCCAGAAGAGCCCTAATAATTGTCCCTGGAGACTAAGAACTAAACCAAAGCATAGTTCAGTGTACACAAGATGACTATGATGACCTCAAGTCTAAGGATACTTGTACAACTATCACTAGGTGAACAACTGCTGACACGTGAGTGAACTCCATCAGTTGTTCAGCTGTGTGAGTCATGTTCAGTGAACTTATTCTATAATAAGCACCTACATACTAGCTATAGTGTCACCACACAAATGTCTATGAGAACAGACATCCTTCATAATGAAGCAAGCATAATATGTACCGATCTTTGCGGATTATTAATTACCAGTTAGTAACTCTACGACCAGGAACTATCTAAGTTTAGAGTTATCATCTCTTTAGGTCTCACTATTATGATCTCATCATAATCCATAAAAAGCTTTACTCTAAACTATGGTATATCTTATTTAAACACTTAAATAGATAAAGCCCGTAATAAAAACAAAACAAGTCTTTTATTAATATCAATGAAATCAAAACAGATTACATAAAAGTTATTCCTAAATCCTCATACATGATTGGACTTAGGACATATTCCTTTCAGTAGGGACTTATCGTTTATCGTTGCCCACTAGGCTTGTTTTAGAACTAGATAACTGTTTTTACGTGCCTGCGATTTGCAGAAACATTATTTCGGTTTCTTGTTTGGACAAGAAAGGTTTTTCATTTTTTGATTCAGAACAATAGTTGTTCCTTTTCATTCAATAATGTTACCTACGGGATTGCACGTTTATTTAATGGTTTATATGTTCTTGATATAAATACTCCTGTCTATAACATAAATAATGATAATAAACGTATTAAGATGAAAGACTCAAATCAAACATACCTTTGGCATTATCGTTTAGGTCACATAAATGAGAAACGCATTTTCAAATTACATAAAGATGGTTACTTGGATAAGTTTGATTTTGAATCATACGAAGAATGTAAATCTTGTCTCATTGGCAAAATGGCTAAAGCTCCTTTTACCGGACAAGGTGAAAGGGCCACCGAATGATTAGGACTTATACATAGTGATGTATATGGTCCAATGCGTACGATGGCAAGAGGTGGTTTTTACTACTTCATTACTTTTACTGATGATTTCAGTAGATATGGATATGTGTATCTTTTGAAGAATAAATCCGATTCTTTTGAAAAGTTCAAAGAATACAAGGCTGAAGTGGAAAAGCAAACATGGGAAAGTATAAAAGTTCTACGATCAGATCGTGGAGGAGAATACTTAAGCCTCAAGTTTAAAGGTTTCTTGAAGGAGTGTGGTATCATATCATAACTTAATCCTCCTGGAACGCCTCAATGGAATGGAGTTTCTGAGAGGAGAAATTGTACCTTGTTGGACATGGCGCGATCGATGATAAGTCTAGCAAATCTTCCAATAAGTTTCTGGGGTTATGCTCTAGAAACGGCTGCATATACACTAAACCGAGTTCCAACTAAATCGGTTCAAAAGACTCCATATGAGATATGGACCGAGAAACGTCACAGCATGTCTTTTATGAAAGTATGGGGATGTGAAGCGTTTGTGAAATGCTTGGTATCTAACAAGCTGGGACCAAAATCGGATAAATGTTATTTTGTGGGATATCCTCAAGAAACTAAAGGTTATAGTTTCTATAATCCTACTGAGAACAAAGTGTTGGTTGCTCGAACCGCTGTATTTCTTGAAAGAGAGTTACTTTCAAAGAAAATTAGTGGGATGACTATAGATCTCGATGAAGATCGATTTGTACAAAATAATATTGAACCAGAGTTGGAAAATGGGCAGGAAGTACATCAAGATGTTTCTGCTACAGAAACACAACTTGTTCATAGATCTACTAGGGCTCGTCATGAGCCAGAGAGATATTATGGATTTCTCTTGAATCAAGATGATGATGTAATGCTCATAGATAATGATGAGCCTCTTACCTACCATGATGTTATGAACAGTCCAGACTCCGAGAGATGGCTAGAGGCCATGAAATCCGAAATGGAATCCATGTATCAAAATAAAGTATGGACTTTAGTTGATCCACCTGAAGGGGTAAAACCTATAGGGTGCAAGTGGGTTTTCAAGAAGAAAACTGACATGGATGGTAAAGTACAGACCTATAAAGCGCGACTAGTGGCAAAAGGTTTCAAACAAGTTCATGGCATAGACTATGATGAGACCTTTTCACCAGTTTCTATGGTCAAGTCCATCAGGATTTTACTAGCAATAGCTGTTTACTACGACTATGAGATTTGGCAAATGGATGTCAAAACCGCTTTCTTAAATAGGAGCCTTGAAGAGGATGTATACATGATACAACCTGAGGGTTTTGTCGATCCCAAGTTTGCTAATATGGTCTGTAAGTTGCTTTGATCTATTTATGGATTGAAGCAAGCCTCAAGGAGATGGAATCGTCATTTTGATGAAACAGTCAAAGAATTTGGCTTTATTCAAAATGAAGATGAACTATGTGTTTACAAGAAGGTTAGTGGAAGCCACGTAGCATTCCTAGTACTATATGTAGATGACATGTTACTAATAGGGAATGATATACCTTCTCTACAGGCTATTAAAGACTTGGTTGAGAAATAGTGTCTCGATGAAGGACGTAGGTGATGCTACCTATATATTAGGGATCAAGATCTATAGAGATAGATCAAGGAAATTAATCAGCCTAAGTCAGAGTACGTATATTGACAGAGTATTGCATTATTTCGGGATGCGAGAGGCAAAAAGAGGATATGTCCCAATGTCTCATGGGATATTGATCTCAAAAGACAACTGCCCTAAATCATTAGATGATAAGGGGCGTATGAGCAAAGTTCCACATGTTTCGGCAACTGGATCTATAATGTACGCGATGACATGTACTCGACCTGATGTTTCGTATGCCTTGAGCATGACGAGCAGATACCAGTCTAATCTTGGCGAGGGTCACTGGACAACAGTCAAGAATATTCTTAAGTACTTGAAAAGGACTAAAGATTCATTCTTGGTGTATGGAGGAGATATACATATATGTAAAATGCATACTGATGATAATGATACAGACCCACTGACTAAGGCTTTGTCGCAGCAAAAGCACGAACGTTATACTAGTTCCATGGGTATTGGATATCTGCTGGGTGATTGGCTCTAGTGCAAGTAGGAGATTGTTAGTGTTTGTGCCCTAGAGACAACACTATTATGTTTATATTATGAAACATTTGGATTATTAATTCTGATTATATGGATTATTCTTTAGTAATTTATTATATCTTTATTTTCTGCGATAAGATGTTAGATTAATAAATGTCCTTGGAATATGATATGTATTTTATATCTCTAAGTACGTGACTTAGAAATGAGATTATGAGAATAGTATCGATATTCCTAAAGATCCCTAGTCGAGTATTATTATTAAGGGACAATAATAATACATTAAGACTAGTGTGAATGTTGACTGATGATCACATCTCATTGATCATAGGTATAGTGATACTAAAGTCAAAACACAGGCACATGTATTATATACATGGTGCTGGAAGAGCCAATGTGAGATTCTACATGTCTGTTGTGTCATAAGTTTCTCACAGTGATAATGATGTATTGGTCCATAGACTTGAAATCATTATATTTCTATATGAGAATTAATATACTTTGGTTGCATTAAAAGTTACCTTTGACCAGGTGATGATAAAAGTGTATATTGGGTATATTATGAATCATATGAGAAATATGAATGATCTAGAAAGGATTTAACCCTCCTATTTTAGGAGTGATATTATTTGCCTCTTGTTTGAGTTAGATTATGAAATGCATGGCCATGCTCAAATGTTGATTTGATATTATAGTCTACTCATCGATCAAGGAAACCTGAATTAAATTATGAAGAGGATGACACATAACATGCCTCGAGTTTAATCTGTAATATATGGTTAAAAGGATTATAGTACATTGTACATTACACAGAAAAGGTTTAATCGATCACCGATTTAATTATTATTACTTGGGTAACAATGATGTATTACTAGATTCCGCTCATTGTTTATGATTTTAAATTAGATTTAAAATTGTTGTCAACGTAATAATAACCTAAAGGGTCACACAAAGAATGATTAGAGGATTATTTAATTTAAATTCGGATTTAAATTAAATGTAAGTAATTCGAATTATTTGTTATTAATTAAGTGTGACTTAATTCATTAAATAAATCAGAAATTCGAATTTAATATTAAATCTGAAATTAAGTTATTGGATGATTAAGTGAGACTTAATAATACAATAATTAGAATTTCGAATTTAATAATAATAATAACTCTAAAATTAAGTTTTAGGGTTGGAGGCCCAATAGCTCTTGCCTATATAATATCTTTTTCTAATAGAATTAGGGTTACACGTTTTATTTGATAAAACATAAACCCTAGCAGCTTGAAGAGAGATAGAGAGTACAAGAAGGCGGCCTCAAGAACGTGCTAGTACACACCCATCCTCCGGGCGATCATTCGTGTGAATACCTTCAAGGTGTAGATCGTTCCAGGGACGGGCTACGTGGTGATCATTCAAGACCTTCATCTTTCCATTAACGTAAAGTTCTTAAGGTAAACATACTAAACTACGAATTAAATATTATTTTTTACATGGATCCTGCGGAGGGTTTCGAATTTTAAGATTTAAATTTACGTTTTTGTTGGGTTTATGTGCTAAAAACCCTTCAAAAGAAATCTTCCTTCCTAGATTTATCATGTCTGCTTTAAATCATAAAGTTAATGGCATATATATGCTAGAAGGTGTAAATTGGTCACTAATTGGAAATTGTAAACAAGTGTCCAAAATTCTATTTGGATCACTTATTACTAAAAATAAGGTACAGGTGGGTCTTAGATTAACATTTTTCATGATTGAAAGATTTAGGACCGATCCTTACCCTATGCCAGACATGAGAACAAGTACTAGTCAACCCAGTATAACAATGGTTTCTGAGCCTGTTGAAGTACAAACACAGGTACACCCACAGGAACCTACCCAAGTTGAGCCTATTCCTTCAAAAAATGTAGAATCTAGGAAACCAACCGCCTCATCTTCTCAAAAGGATGAGGTGAGTAAAAAGAAGAGAAAGGGGATAACCCTAACTATGGTAACTGAGAGTGGTGAGGAGATAGCTGAAAAAGAGTCACCTCTGGTCAAAAGATCTAAAAGAAGTAAGCAAACTGAGCTGACCACTCTAGCCTCCTCTATATCCTCCCAACAGGATGTAGTTGTAAACCAGTAGTGTGTCTGCACAGCCTGCATAAGAAGCAATTCAATTGTATGGTAGGAGAAATAAGGAAGACACACACTGTGAGGACACATCTCTTGAAGCTCCCTCATTCATTCAGGGGAGCTGCCAACACTCACAACTGAGCAACAAATTCTCATGACTAAAATTTCTTCTATTCCAATTCCACTTGAATCCACTTCTCAAGTGTAACAAAAATCAAGTGACTTAGCTCAAGAAGCTTTGCTCACCACCCAGAGACTACATTTAGATGGTGAGAGGCTACATGCTGGGGTAGACCTTCATGACACCATCAAAACCATGGGGGTTTCATCAGTTTTTACTAAAGACCCCATGGATGTTTCTAATGCACCTTCATGTGCAAAACAGTCTTCACAGACTGTAAGGTTTGAGGGTAGTACTCCCGAGGGGGAGCTATCTAAATCCTCTCCAATTCAATTGGAGGTTCTTCATATGGGGACAACTCCCCTCACATCCCTAGCATAAATTGCAAAGGCAAGAAGATCGAGAAGACCATTTTAGCACGCAACAACGAAGAAGAGGAAGCATACGTTTATTTTGTGATTCTTTTAATTTGTTGTAACTGTGGATGCTAGTTTTCTTTATGCTTTGAACCTTAATACTCTTGTGACGTACTTCATTATTTATTAAGTATTTTTATTAGTTTATATCGATGTGTTATTATCATGCTTTCATATGAACCCATGGTGACGATGAGTTCCATTATGGGCTAATCGTGATCATGGGATCCTAGCAGATTTATTATGGATTTCTTTAGTTAATTGTTTAATACCTTGGTATGTGGTCATTGTATGATATCTAGCATATGTTGTGCTTATTCGTCTTATGTGCGTCGCGAACATGTAAGATAACCTATAATCTCTTGTGAAGCGACATTGAATCTTGAGATTTAGAACTTGCCAAGCTAGCATAGTTTCGTGTATTGTATGCATGATTAGTGGGTAACTCTAACCATTTTACTTGCCCTGTGTAATCATAATAAATAACTTGCGTTTAAATCTTTATATTGTCAAATTCTATAGACATATAGGGTCTCAACATAATTGATGCCTATTCAACTTCTATCTTAATTGTGGATGCTTGGTAGAATGATATTCATACAATGAAAGTTGGCATTTATCAGTTTCGTGTTGTTCGATTAATATCATCACCATTACATGCTAAGGGTAATAACAATGACTATTGAATGAAGTAGTAATGAAGTTATGATCTCATGTGTGTTTAATATTGTTAATTCAAGTATTTAATTCCCGTAGTTAATATTAGTTAACCAATCTTAATTGTTATTGTCGTGACATTGAAGAATAATCATACATTGGTGAGTAACTGTTAATTAGATATAATTAATCAGAGTTTGTGTGGGAACAAACTATAAATTATTCTATATTACTTGCGAACACGTATACTTGCGGGAATCGAACACGTATACTTGCGGGAATTATTTAGCGAATGGTTTGTGCCTAACATGTAATAACCCCAAAATTTTGAACTTTTTGTAACCCTCATGAATAGTGTTTTTGTTGATTATGCTGATTAAGAAAACTTTTCATGCCACACTATGTAGGGGTTCTTTTATTATTATCCTGAGATCTTATTAGTACTTTGTATGGTATATAAGTGTATGTAAAGATCGTCAGAATCCAAATTCGAACACTTTGATTTTTCCCGAAAATCCACCAGATACAGAAAGAATTGAGTATAAGGTAACAGGATAAAAAGGATTTAAATTCAAGGATTATAAGAGACGATCATAAAAGGAATATAATGTATTGAGAAAGGTTAAGGAGACCCAAGTAATAAGATCCCGGGTATGATCCTTCAAACGATAAACGAGAACGAAAGTTAAGCAAACCGTATAACAGATCAGCGGTCATTAGCCAAGTAATTAGGAGCTAATCAAAGAGGTTAGTGATGATGATGTCACCACACCAACAAGAAGAGGACAAGTGTGGGAAGATGACATAGGAAAGTGACATAAGCATGACCAAAAAGGAAGGAAGGTTGGTTGATTATAAACCACACAAAATTCACCATGGTTAAAAGGTAATAAATCAAAACAAAAGTGGATCAACCAAGCCAAAATAATTCATAACACAAAAACACACAAGTTGACTTTCATTATTCAAGGGAAGCTCTCGGCCTCTTCTCCATTTCAATGAAAGAAAAACCCAAACCCAAATCCAAGTTCCAAGCTTTGTTAATTAGTGAGGTAATTATCAAAGGTTCCTTGTACATAGATATAGATATCCTATAAGTTTAAGCTTCAAATTCTTTCACAATCTCTTCCTAAAGATCATGGAAGAAGAGGGTGAATAGTGTTTTTCAAGAACTTGAAATTTTGATCTTGTGTTTTTGTTTAGATAAAGCTTTAGTAAGGATTTTCCAAGGTTGTTCCAAGCTCATTAGTTACTCCTACTCACAAGGAAGGTATAATCTCTTAACCTAGCTTTGTTATTGAATGTTAAGAGCTTATTATGAGTAGTATAGTTCATGATAGGCTTGGTTATTGTGTATTTAGAGATTGATTGGTTTTGTGATGTTTTGGAGTTGTAAATCTTGATGATTAGTTAATGAACTTAAGTAAGCTCTTAGTTCATGATTGAGAAGTAGTATAAATTGGAAATATTGAGTTGTTGGGGCTGTTGTAGTATTGTATGGATGGAGTTTGGTTGTATGGTTGAATTGTGGTTAAATTGTGGTTGATTTGGAGTAGGATAAAATTTGGTAATCGCATAAACACAGCCGTCGTAATGCCCGATTTACTTTAGACTGATTTTGTTCTTAACATCAGGACCCGTGAACTCACTGTTAGGTTTTGACCATTGCCATAAGTAGATAGTTCATGTTACGAGCTTCGTTTTGATATGTGGTTAGTTTGAATCCGATGTACGGTTTAGGAGAAATGACCGTTTTAAATTACGGCATTTCGCGAACGAACCATTACCCCTCGCCTTACTTTGAATCATTGGTTAAGGACCTTAAATGACTAACTGGAATATGAAACATTTATGTAAAGTGGATTAGGCAGTTGGTAAGGTACTCGCGAAAGAATCGCCTTAAAATTCTTAATGGTTAATTTATTAAAAATGGTGGAACCGAGGGTACTCGAATGACTTATGTGATTCGCTAAGCGTAGAAGTGACCATAAGCGAACGTTAGGGTTCAATTGGTTAAAGTCTAGTTTCTTAAGCGACCGGGGTTTAATTCCGACTTATGTTGTTGTTCATAGGTTATCGGACCCACTCTAAGCTTAAGTCTATCTGGGAACACTCAGGAAAGTTTTCTACCCGTTATACTGTTGTTGTGATGTAAATATATGTATATGCATTATCTTGTGATAAGTGCATGATTGTTATTAGCAAATTTTGCGATATATTGGAGCATGCTGATATGGTATATATGCATGTCTGTTTCGTAATCTTGATATGTAATTGTTGATTCAATTGCTTATAAGTTGCATAATACCTATGCTAAAGATAAGCAGTAGTTGCGTATACCCTTAGTATAGGGGACCCAAAGGTGAACATTTTTCTAAACCGGGAGTCGATATTCCCGAGTACTAATATTTATATACATATATGAATAGTTTTCAAAACCATTAATCGAATAAGGTTTATTCGATAACTTTATTTTAATTAATGAATATTAGTTTGAATATTCATTCGAGGACTTATGACTCCGCTTATTTTATTAAATAATATTCTTTATTTTATTAAAGAATAATGTTTCGATAATCAAACTTATTTTTGATTATTTAAATAAAGATCGTATATCTTTGGTTATTTATTATTCATTTCAAGTATAAGTTTTAAAACTTCTACTTCAATTATTTTTATAAGGATTATCCTTTTGGGAATATTATTTAAATGATAATATTCAGATATTTTCTAATATATCGGGACTAATTTATTTTATTAAATCAGTATTACTCCAAACATTCTTAAAAATGTTTTCGAGTCTTCAAAATGATTTTAAAAGTTAGCGCGGATCCCAAAACTCATTTTTATATTTAAGATCTTCCTTTCGAAGGGGATTTAAATACTCGCTCAAAACCTGAGGGATCCGGCTTAGTGGTGTATTTTACATTCGCAACGAGGTTGCTGTTTTGAGAAACATCTTGATTACTTGCCCATCGTTCGGGAAGTAAGTTCATCTATTTGAGTCGGCATAAGCAACATGGGTTCAGTGGGCGTCCATGAAAGTGTAAGTTGCTCAGTGGGAGTCCATCAAATGCGTAAGTGGCTGAGTGGCAGTCCAGCATAAGGTCCTATTACGGCCAGGGTGATGACCAGTGGGGAATTCATCCATCAACTAGTAGAAAAGGTTACTTATTGGTATCTTTGCCTGATCAGCAAGATATCAGGTTTATGCCAAGATTTTCTCCTTTCCAAATTCATTGGATATTGCAACTCTGTTTATAATTTTCATAACAGAGGTTTTCAAGGAGTGTATAAAATATATATATATATAGGTGTATATATATATATCAGGACTTAATGAAGTATCTCGTAACTTCATTATTTATAATGATATTTCAAAGATTGAATATATCCAAGTCTTTTCTTGTAGTCTCATCTATGTGATGAACTTTTGAAACTGATTATACCTTGAACGGTGGTAGTTCAAGTAGTATTCGGGAAAGATATAAGTATATTGGAGTATCTTGTAACTTCATCTTTTAAACTTATATCTAGTAAATGATTATCTTATGCATGTCAAAGATTCTTAGAAAAACATTGAGACAAGGTTATATATATGAGATCACCTTGCAACGATATTTTTATATAGTTATAAACTGGAAGTTTGTGTATATTATACATGTCAGAGGATTTCAAAGATTATGAAAAGTATATATGTATATATATATATACTGAATATTTTGCGACTTGGTCGCGTTAAGATATCAGCTTGGTTCATTTCTTCTTGACCAAGACTTTCATGAGTACTATGAGAATGCTCATATATTGTTAATTATTATACATATTATTTCGGTGGGCTTGTTGTTCACCATTGCTTTCTTCTTTCATCACACAACAACAGATAGAAAATATGAACAGGACCAAGCTCCCAATTCGCCAGCGGTTAGGAAACGTTCCGCAGTTTTCTGGAGGCGTTGATCCCGTAGTAGCTGAGGTAGGAATTACCAATAGGCTAGGTTTTCAACTATTGATAAACCAGACTTATGTATATTATGAATTGTAATAATGGCAAAGAAAATGTAAATTTATTCAGAAACCCTTTTAAGGTGTAATGCATATAATTGTGAATAAAATGACTCGTGTTATTTTTGGATATTCATCTCTGAGACTATAACTTGTGGTGTGTGTGTTTATTGTGGGCTCACAGTACGGAGTAGTTGATTGTTAATTAAGATTGGGTGTTATTAAGGGAAATAGAACTCGTGACAACCCGGATACCCGACCCCGGATTTGGGGGTGTTACAGAAATGGTATCAGAGCTAAGCGTTATAAACCTCAGAGATGATGTGACGTTAAAATAATAAGTTCACTAAGATAATAAGGACTCTTGCCAATTTCATAGTCGGACTACCTAACGTAGTACTAACAGTTAAAACCCTTATGGGAACCCTTATAAATATTATGATAGAAGCGTAGTTCGTTATCGTATATGGTAGCGGGACTCCGAACCCTGAGGTTGAGGAGCAACAGCGCGATGATGTTTTATTACTAATTGGAGATCGGATTGTGGATCCAATAGAGCGTCCTAACGCAGGACCGGATGATGTTAATATTGAGGATATAGCGGTTGAGGATGTTGTCCCAGAAGGGATTGTTGCTGAGAAGGATCTCGTGGAGGATCCTAACAAGACTGAAGAGATGGTCGCTGAGGAATTAATAACCATGGTCAAAGCGACTACCAGAGATAGGATTGGCCGGTCACTACCGGAGGTTCGTTCAAGTTTGTAAAGATAGTAGCCCCTTTAACGCGGCTTACTCGTAAGACTGAGAAGTTCGAATGGACAGAGAAATGCGAGAATAACTTTTAAGAACTGAAGCAAAGGTTGGTGACAGCCCTTATGATGGCGTTGCCGGATGGAAAAAGAGATTTTGTGATGTGTAGTGATGCTTCCCATAAGGAATTAGGGTGCTTCTTATACAGCACAACAAGGTAATCGTGTACGCGTCAAGACAATTAAGGGAATATAAAATTCGATATCCCCACCCATGAGCTTGGGCTCATGGCAATAGTTCTGCCCTAAAGATTGGAGGCACTACTTGTATGGAGAGAAGTGCGATATTTACACAAGCCATAAGTGCTCTAGTACATTTTCACGCAGAAAGAGCTTAACATGCGCCAGAGGAGGTGGTTAGAGCTAATCAAGGATTACGATTATGAGATTATTTATCAGCCCGGTAAAGCCAATGTGGTGGCTAACGCCCTTAGTAGTGAGGAAAGACTCAAGATGAAAATGTCTTTGGGAGAGTTGATAAGAGATTTTGAGAAAATGGAAATAGAAGTGAAGGTAATCGGAGCCGGTACTGAAAAGCTGTTTGAGATTGCAATACAGCCCGAATTATTGGAGAAGATCATATTGTGCCAAGAAAAATTGATGAATAGAGGAAGAGAACCAATGACCGGAGAAGAGATTAATACCGAGAAAGATGATAATCCAATAATGAGGTATTCCTACAGAATTTTGGTTCCAAACGTTCAAGAACTTAAGGATGTGATCTTAGATGGAAGTCATAGTTCGAGGAATAAGATTAAAAGAAAATCCTGAATGTGATAATCAGGGAGGTCGCAATCAAGATGTAAGGAACCCGGAACATAATGAAGTGGAAAAAAAGGATTTTAACGTATAAGATAACCCCAATTATGGGAGAAGGATGAAACATTTCATACTGAGAAAACAGAAGTCAAGTAAGGAAAGGAGACCCGAGATGGTACTCTTGTACGACAATTCATGGACCTGTCTAAACAGAACTTAGACTATTATCCCCAACCACTACCCTGAGGAAACAATGCGATGAGAAATTCTTTTAGGACCTTTAAGTCGCTAAGCTCTTAGAGTTCCAAAGAACAAGCTAACCCAGTCGAGGCACGAGCCTGGCTAAAGGAAATATAGGAATCATTTGAGATTCTAAATGATTGACGAATCACAAAAGACTGTTTTTGTCACTTACCTTCCTAAGAGAGAGGCCACCCGCTGGTGGAAGGCTAAGGAAGATAGAGAGATAGTGTAAAAGCTTTAGAGCCAGAACAAAGGCAGACGAGTATGATGAATTATGATTAAGTTGTAAAAGTTGTCAAAATTCGTTCTGAGGACACGAATCCAGAATGACGGGATGTTTGAAATCAATGCTTATGTTGTGTTGGTTCATGAAATAATGATAAGAGAAAGGAAAATAAAAAGAAACTGAAGTGGAAAGGAATATAAAGGCAATAGAGTTTGAGGAATGATAAGGGAGTTGGGTATGAGGAAACCCTAAAGACTCATAGCAATAGAAATAGAAAAGTATGTAATCGTCAGGATGAGGGTGATTCACCATGAGTTAAAATTGATGGTTGAAGGCATAAGAGATACATATATTTTATCCCCTGTAAGTTGGGAGGATTCGAGGAAACCCCGAGATAGTTCGAAGGATAAATAATGAGACACGGATAGACCGAGGAGACAAGAAAGTAAGAAATTAGGAAAAATTGGATGAAGGAAGTGACCTTCAAGAATGTGAAGTGTAAGACCGGTGGCATGATACCCAGAAAGGGAGACGCCAGGTATGAAGGATAGCCCAACATTGAGATGACTGTTGAGATAAACAACAAAAGTAAATGAGGATTTAGTAAAAAGAAGTTCACGTTGAACACGACCAATATCTTCCAGAACATCCTTGTTATCAATACCAAATCAGGCAAGAAAAGTGGATAACCGTTGTTATCTTTTAGAGGCCATATGGATTGACCTCATTTTAGATAAGGATATTATTATGAAATTAGGCATAGACTATCGAGGTGGAAATGATTGAATAAGATATCCTTATCAGGGATATATGACTTTATTTATCCATGGAAGGATGCATGTACCTTTTTAAAGATGGAATTAAGGATAGAACCTCGGTAACTTAAAATGAATCCTAGGGGAATGCATAAAGGTTGGAATTTCACCCTTAATAGGGATAGTATGAGTTTTAACAGTATGAATTGGAAAGGATTAAGGTAACAACAACCTTTAAGGATCAGTAGAGAAATTTTTCAGAAGTATATAGACAATGATTCTGGTATTAATAAATGGTATCTTGATATGCCCTGTGCCTAGGGTGTACCTGATGAAGGATTTAAGGATAACCTTAGAGGTTTTACAAGGAGAAAGGTAATATTCAAAGTTCGCAAGAATAGAAATTTTGATGAAGAAAATATGACGTAATTATAATAATGCCAGGTGGGGCACGTGTTGAACCATAAGAAAGTATAGATCGATCCAATGAGGGTCGAGATTGATGAAAATAAGAAGGACCCAAGATAAGAGACGTCCTAAGTATGATCGAGAGTCAGTCGTGGCAATGTTCACATCTAAAGACTAAGGCAATGACTTATGGAAAAATGGTGATTTTTTTTTCTCACCAGGACTTAAGAGAAGCATTATCACATAAGTAGTGATGGAAATGAGGTAGAAAATTTAGTGGGAGGTGGTTAAAATGACATTGATTGTAAGGAAATTTTACTATCAGGAAAGGCCAAAGAGGTGGGCAACACTTTAAGTGTAAGAGGACAATTATCGGCGCTCGTGCCAGAGGAATACAGTGATAATGGTTAATTCCATGAAGGTTGTATTATGGTTTGAAAGATTGACATTCCTTCTGATGACTGTGCGGTACTCAACCGTAATAGTAGTTTGGTAAAGATTTAATTCATGTAATCGCTGTGAGCGGGCTTTCTATCTTAGAAGGTCATATCTTGAGATAAGCCAGGACCATGTTACGAAAGGTCTAAATGAACCTTTGAGATTTATGTCTCCTAATAAAGACATATGATTAAGAATGTTATTAACCTGCTATCATTGCTTTGATTGAAACTCTTCTGCAATTTTATCTGTTTCATGTCATGAATGTACGTCAGGATCTGGAGTGTTCTTCATGAATCATGAATGGTGATTATGTTAACTCCTTAAAAGATTTTGATACGGCACATATAGACTCCGTATGATTAGATATTAAGATTCCGAGGAAAGCGAATGACTACAGTAGGTCAGCGATGGACCATAGTAATGCAGCAATGATTCTGCGAGTAATGGGTTGATTACAAATGTAAGAGTTGTATTAGAATGGATGTTGAGATTGAGTACCACTAATCGGGTCATGGTGATGTATAAGTTATCATTGATAGACTAATTAAGTCAATTATTTACCTATGAATATTTATTCCTTCTTATCGATAAAGAGTAGTATTACTATACGAAGAAGGTTGCAGTGTAGCAATGGATTCCAGTAACGATGATATCTAGAACGAAATCCCTTATTCGAGTTTCGATGTCGAGGGAGTTTAAAAAGTGAGTGTTTATGAGCTCGAGCAAGAGCATGGGTCCATGGAATGATGGACGGAATATTAAATATTCTGGCACGTGAAATACGATGCTATAATACTTGATGTTGATATATATACGTATATGGTTTGTTCTCCTATGACAAACCTCTATAGTTCAGAGATAGATTCCAAGCCAGATATTTTGTAGCAGTATATTTTATATATATACAATTCTCTTCAATTCATTCTTTTCTCTCCTTTTCATTTTGTATAAGCTGAGAAGGACAACCCTTCCAGAAGGGGAGGTATTGCCGAATGACTATCTATCTGTGTGATAGAAGCCTAGTAGGATACCACATGTTGTTTAATTGCTTATCAAGTACTAAAGGCTGGCCACCTTCTGTACTAACTATATAATGTAACAAGTGTTCATGATCATAGTGATCTCTCAATAAATTCTTTTACTTCTATATGAAGGACCAAGCTTTCGAAGATGGAGGCAGCTAGAGATGAAGTGGTACCAAGTATGGCGGTATTCCGATTCCAACGCGTTCGTGATACTAAGGTTGACGCGATTATTAAAAGGTTATAAAACGCTAACGAGCAAAAGTGTAATCAGTATAAAATTTGGTACGGAAGGTAGAAATGATTATGAACTGTAAAAGAGTGGGTATTGAGAAGCAAAAGTTGTAGATCTAGATGAGATAATGAGAGTCTGTACAATAGACTTGAAAGAAATTTGGAATGATCACTTAACGCGGATTAAGTTTTCTTACGATAATCGATCATATGTCAGTATCGAGGTATCGCCTTATGAGATCCTTGAGGGAAGACAATGTCGATCTCCCTTATGTTAGGATGAAGTTATAGAGCGCAAGATGCTCGGACCCGCAGTAGTCCAAAGGACCAAGGATATAATAGATCTAATTAGAGGACGGCTGGTAGTAGCCCAAGATGGACATAAGAAGTATGTTGATTTGACACGAAAGGACAAGGAATAGGAAGTAGGGGACCTAGTGCTGTCATAGGTATTCCCTTGGAAAGGATGGATGAGGTTCGGAAAGAAAGAAAAGCTAAGCCCACGAATTGTTGGACCCTTGGATATATTAAGAAGTATTGGGAAGTTAGCATATGAGCTATTCCTACCCCCGAACATGTAGCAAGTTCATAACGTGTTCCACGTATCAATGTTAAGGAAGTATAATTCGGATGCCAGACAAATAGGGGCATATGAGCGCATAGGCATGCAACCAGACGTAACCTATATGGAGCAACCAGAAAGGGTTATAGATCGAAAAGGAACAAGTGCTTAGGAGAAGGGTTATCAAACTAGGCAGAGTTTGGTGGTAGAACCACAATGTGAGAAAATTGACTTGAGAGTTAGAAAGTGTAATTCTAAGAGAGTATCCCTATTCTTTTTCTATCTGATTCCGGGACGGAATCCTTTTAAGGAGGGGAGACTGTAATAACCCCAAAATTTTGAACTTTTTGTAACCCTCATGAATAGTGTTTTTGCTGATTATGCTGATTAAGAAAACTTTTCATGCCACATTATGTAGGGGTTCTTTTATTGTTATTCTGAGATCTTATTAGTACTCTGTATGGTATATAAGTGTATGTAAAGATTGTCAGAATCCAAATTCGAACACTTTAATTTTTCCCGAAAATCCACCAGATACCGAAAGAATTGAGTATAAGGTAACAGGATAAAAAGGATTCAAATTCAAGGATTATAAGAGAGGATCATAAAAGGAATATAATGTATTGAGAAAGGTTAAGGAGACCCAAGTAATAAGATCCCGAGTAAGATCCCTCAAACGATAAACGAGAACGAAAGTTAAGCGAACCGTATAATAGATCAGCGGTCATTAGCCAAGTAATTAGGAGCTAATCAAAGAGGTTAGTGATGATGATGTCACCACACCAACAAGAAGAGGACAAGTGTGGGAAGATGACATAGGAAAGTGACATAAGCATGACCAAAAAGGAAGGAAGGTTGGTTGATTATAAACTACACAAAATTCACCATGGTTAAAAGGTAATAAATCAAAACAAAAGTGGATCAACCAAGCCAAAATAATTCATAACACAAAAACACACAAGTTGACTTTCATTATTCAAGAGAAGCTCTCGGCCTCTTCTCCATTTCAAGGAAAGAAAAACCCAAATCCAAGTTCCAAGCTTTGTTAATTAGTGAGGTAATTATCTAAGGTTCCTTGTACATAGATATAGATATCCAATAAGTTTAAGCTTCAAATTCCTTCAAAATATCTTCCTAAAATTCGTGGAAGAAGAGGGTGAATAGTGTTTTTGAAGAACTTGAAATTTTGATCTTGTGTTTTTGTTTAGATAAAGCTTTAGTAAGGATTTTCCAAGGTTGTTCCAAGCTCATTAGTTACTCCTACTCACAAGGAAGGTATAATCTCTTAACCTAGCTTTGTTATTGAATGTTAAGAGCTTATTATGAGTAGTATAGTTCATGATAGGCTTGGTTATTGTGTATTTAGAGATTGATTGGTTTTGTGATGTTTTGGAGTTATAAATCTTGATAATTAGTTAATGAACTTAAGTAAGCTCTTAGTTCATGATTTAGAAGTAGTATAAATTGGAAATATTGAGTTGTTGGGGCTGTTGTAGTATTGTATGGATGGATTTTGGTTGTATGGTTCAATTGTGGTTGAATTGTGGTTGATTTGGAGTAGGATAAAATTTGGTAATCGCGTAAACACAGCCGTCGTAATACCCGATTTACTTTAGACTGCTTTTGTTCTTAACATCAGGACCCGTGAACTCACTGTTAGATTTTGACCATTGCCATGATTAGATAGTTCATGTTATGAGCTTCGTTTTGATATGTGGTTCGTTTGAATCCGATGTACGGTTTAGGAGAAACGACCGTCTTAAGTAACGGCGTTTCGCGAACGAACTATTACCCCTCGCCTTACTTTGAAACATAGGTTAAGGACCTTAAATGACTAATTGGAGTATGAAACATTTATGTAAAGTGGATTAGGCAGTTGGTAAGGTACTCGCGAAAGAATCGCCTTAAAATTCTTAATGGTTAATTTATTAAAAATGGTGGAGTCGAGGGTACTCGAATGACTTATATGATTCGTTAAGCGTAGAAGTGACCATAAGCAAACGTTAGGGTTCAATTGGTTAAAGTCTAGTTTCTTAAGCGAACGGGGTTTAATTCCAACTTATGTTGTTGTTCATGGGTTATTGGACCTGTGGCGCCCTCCAAACCTGGGTCAGAAGTTTGGGGTCCACACACACACCTTATTTATAACCTGCTTATGACAATAATAAAGATAATAATAATATGCAGTGACCCTACTTACCAACCACCACGAAACGCAACAGGTTAAAGTATACACACAAGCCAAACACACTATTATATTACAAACGTTCAAATCTCAATATTCCAAACTCAAAACTGAGTATTAAACATTATTATAAACTTTTACAGACTTAAATTATCCCAAAAGAAGCCTACTAGCTCAACTCAATCAACCCGAACCCCTAGCTCTCGCGCTGGACTGGGGATCCTCGGTACCAACCGGTTCCTTCTTAATTGGAAAAGAACAGAAATAATATCGCACAAATGAGCTAACTAGCTCAGCAAGTCACAATGACAAAACTGAGAATAATGATCATCAGGTGAACATGGTTATGATATCAAGTGAACAATGGATTATGATTTAGAATTGGATAATTATATTTTTATGTTAAAAAACAAGGTTAGGCTGGTGATCAGTCACACACTAACCCCGAGCAAAGCACACAGCACTGCTCTAACTACTGGATCCAAGGCACACATTGGCCTAACTTGACCATTATATGGTCTGACCACGAATCTGGTCCACAATTTTATAAAAACAATCCAATTCTAACATAATAACAGAATAGGCAATAATAAACAATAACTAGAATCATTAACAACATTTGATGTTCCATAATTAAATGGTTTTAATCTGCATAACGATCAAAAAAGCATTTTCAAAGTTTGGATGCTAGGTAATGAAAGAATTGGCTAACAATGAATCAATATTTCAGGGTTTCAAGGATTTGGTCTTTCCAAAGCGTAAAATACAAAGGTTTGAATGTGTAAGCAATCTGGTTCAGTGTTTAATATTTAGTTTGTATGTATTTGTGGAGTAGTATCGTATATCTGAGGTTCGTGTTTGGGTATACAACAATCAATGGTATAGAAAGAATCAGGTTACGGCTCAAGATCAATAACTGGAATCAAGGTTTAGGGTTCAGTGCTTCAAAGCACTTATAATATAAAACATGAATATCAATCACGACAATATCTCGAGAAAGTTCAGAATACTTACTTGGTATTAGCTTACTATACTGCACTCGTTTCCAATCTCAACCGTCTTACTCCTCAACTACCTGTTTCCCTTTCCTACACCTTGCCTCTTCTGCCCACATATCATAAGCATCTATCAATATTAAACTCATAGGATTCTATTCAACACATACTTTTATCTACCCTTCGTTTCACCCAAATCCGATTAACGGATTGAAAGTTACGCAATAAACGAGTACACATCGAATATACAGACCAACAGTTAACCAACAAGTCACATATAACACATAACACGTCACATAATCAATGATATATCATTTATAAATAAGTCTTGGGTCATAAACAGGCTTTCAGGTATTTAAAATGATTTTTAAAACATTTCTTGAAATTAAAACGGGTCGCTGGATTAATTTCCGAATAATAAACAGGGTTCGGTTGGCCAATTCTGGCTCCGAAACAATTTTATAATAATTATCGAGCCTTGGAAATAATTGAGAATAATATTTTAAAGCTCGAAACTATTTTTCAGAATTTTTAAATCATTTTTAAATAATTAAATCTTATTAAATAATTAATTAAAATTAATTAATAATTAATTAAATCAATTAATCAATTAATTTTCGAATTAATTGACCAATTAATCAATTAAAAATTAACTGAAATTAATTAACTAATTAATTCAGATTTATTTTTGAATTAAAAATAATTTTCGGAATTAAAATAATAATTTTTGGAATTTTCAGAAATTAAAATCGAATTTTTATAATAAAAATAAATAGGAAATATGATTTTTGAATATTTTTAAAACAGGAATCCCAAATTTGCAAAGTCTGGAAACTTCAGTGACCTAACTATTTCTTCCCCAAAAGTCCAGGGACCTGTTTGCAATTTTGCAAACTCCCGCCGTCGACTCGCTGGAGTGTAGCCGGAGAACACGATTCCGGCCACCTCAAGCTACCAAACTGTCCAGAATTAATCTACAGGTTACCAGCAACTTATACATGCAATCAAAATTCATTAATCATCCCTGTCCTGGCCGAAAAATGGCCAAGAACATCGCCGGTTTCCGGCGAACTTCGAAAAACTTCAAAACACAACTCCCTTCGATTCACTAATCCTCTGTTAACGAGCTATATACCAATCGGTTGCAAATTTCATAAGGAACACAATCCACTATAAATCAACAGCTAATAACCCCTAAATCAAAAACCCCCAAATTTCAATTGAAAATATTCATACGGGTTATAAACCCTAATTTTAAAATTCGAAAATCATACTCAAATTTGAACATGTTATTGAACTCCAAATCAGACGTATAATATATCAAAATCATCAGGAAAACAAGCTCTACAACATGCAATCATCAAATCATACAAACAATCATCCGAACAAAAAATCATATTTTAAATAAATTAATTCAAAATAAACAAAAATATAGAAAATAAACCTTGATTTCTGCAATAAAACGAAGCTCAGAATCTGGTAGAACACTTCAAATCCTTCGTTTTGGTTACTCAAGCTTTGAAAACAGAGATCGGTAACGCCTTCGTTTTGCTGTTTGATTCTTAGAACAGTTTATGAAATTAGGGTTTTTCTCTGAAAATTATAAAATTAACTATCTGCAAATGATTTTGATACGAAATAAAATACGGGAAAAAGCTATTTATAATTACGGAAAATTAGTATCCCGTTGGATCATTCCGGATAAAAAACGGTACGTTTATTTATAAAAACTGATCCAAACGGTATCGGTTTTCGGGATAATTATCCAAACCAGTACAATTTGTACTGCGGTCTTGGTCTCAGCGCCTGGTTACACGTACTACGAGGTGATAATTGGGATACTTTAAAAAAAGCTCCCGTTTATCGAAAATACGGGTTTTATTGATTTACCAAAACGAATATTGTATCAAAAATGTTGCGCCGGGACCCGCGCAGAAAAAACCGTACGCCGGATCGAAAAAGTCGAAACATGGAATATGCTCGGAATATTACAATTTGGGTAGGAAGGAGTTCTCGGAAGAGTTTCGGGTTCCAAAAACGTAACAACGGATGACGTCGGTTGGTTCCCGTTTTTATAAAATAGATTTTAAATACTCGGAAAAAGATTTTATAAATTTCATATGATCCTTATAAATCCATAAATTAAAATAAAAATAATTAGGAATCTATATTTTATTTTGGACATATAAAAATTAAAATACTCAATTAATATTATTTTAAAATATCCAAACACAGATAACACTTAACAATTAATTCACAGAATAGATACTGAACACAGATAATAATTATTTAATAACAAAAATAATTACACAATATATCCCGGATATTACATCATTCCCCCCTTAAAAGGATTATGTCCTCAGAATCTCCTAAGAAAAAAAATGAGGATACTTTTTTCTCATATCACTTTCTAACTCTCAGGTTGACTCTTCAACCTTAGGGTTTCTCCACAATACTCTTACTAGCTTTACCACTTTATTCCTCAATACTTTCTCTCTTTCCTCTAGAATTCCTATCGGACTCTCTACATATGACAAATCTTCCTGAAGCTCTATTGGCTCATATTCTATTACATGCCTTGAGTCTGGATTTTATTTCTTAAGCATCGATACGTGAAAAACATTATGAATGTGCTCCATGTGCGGTGGTAACGCCAACTCGTAAGCTACTTTGCCAACGCGCTTTAGGATCTCAAAAGGTCCGACATATCCTGGGCTTACCTTCCCTTTCTTTCCAAACCTCATTAGTCCTTTCCATGGTGATACTTTCAGTAATACCAAGCTTCCTTCTTCAAATTCCATGTCCTTCCTTGACGGGTCTGCATATTTTCTTTGACGGTCTTGTGTTGCTATCAATCTTTTCTGAATTACTTCAACAACTTCCTTTGTTTGCTGCACCAATTCAGGTCCAAGTATTTTGCGTTCTCCTACTTCGTCCCAATACACTAGAGATCTGCATTTGCGTCCATAAAGGGCTTCATAGGGTGGCATCCCAATAATGGCATGATAACTGTTGTTATAAGCAAATTCTACCAGAGGTAAATGCTCGTCCCAACTTCCTTTGAAATCAATAGCACAAACACGTAACATATCCTCGATTGTCTGGATCGTTCTTTCACTTTGGCCGTCCGTCTGCGGGTGATAGGCCGTACTCATATTCAATCTTGTTCCCAAACATTCTTGAAAACTCTTCCAAAATCTTGAATTAAACCTTGGATCTCGATCAGATATAATAGACACTGGAACTCCATGACGAACTACGATTTCCTTCAGGTACATATGGACTAACTTGTCGAGCGAAAATCTTTCATTTATAGGCAGAAAATGAGCTGACTTTGTAAGTCTATCCACTATAACCCAAATGGCATCATGATTAGCCCTTGTCCTTGGTAATCCAACTATGAAATCCATGGTAATATGTTCCCACTTCTACTCTGGAATCTCCAATGGCTGTAATAATCCACTTAGTCTCTGATGCTCTGCTTTAACTCTCTGACAGGTATAACATTTGCTAACCCATTCCATAATTTCCCCCTTCATATCTGGCCACCAATAATTCTCCTTTAAATCCCTGCACATTTTGGTACTCCCTGGATGGATGGAATATCTTGAACTATGTGCCTCTTGTAAAATTTCATTCTTCAACTCCGTTACCGGTGGAATCCAAATTATAGATGAAAACCTCAGAATACCTTGATCATCTTTTTGTGTGCATAATTCTTCACCTACCAAACGATTTATATCTTGATCCATTACATCTTCCTGACATTTCTTTATTTTCTCCAATAACTCCGGTTGGAAAGTCATACTGTACACTTTTGCTTCCTCAGGCTTGCAAACTCTAATCTCCAATTCCAATTTCTGAAATTCCTTATATATCTCTTCAGGTACTGATAACTCATTTAACCTTTCCTTCGGACTTAACGCGTCTGCTACAACGTTCGCTTTACCGGGATGATAATTAATCGAGCAGTCGTAATCCTTGATCAATTCTAACCATCTCCTTTGCCTCATATTAAGTTCCTTCTGTGTGAATATGTACTTTAAGCTTTTGTGATCCGTGAAAATCTCGCACTTTTCTCCATACAGATAATGTCTCCAAATCTTCAAAGCGAAAACTATGGCTGCTAGCTCCAAATCATGAGTAGGATACTTTTGTTCGCGTGGTTTCAATTGCCTTGACGCATACACAATCACCTTTTCGTGCTGCATTAAAACACATCGTAGTCCTTTGTGAGAAGCATCGCTATAAATTACGAAATTCCCTTGATCGTCTAGAAGTGACAAAATAGGTGTCGTGATTAATCTTTGCTTCAATTCCTGAAAACTTCATTCGCACTTATCGTTCCATATAAACTTTTCATTCTTTCGTGTAAGCTTTGTCTGTGGTGCTGCATTCCTTGAGAAATTCTGGACGAATCGTCGATAATATCCCGCTAATCCCAAGAAACTTCTTACCTCGGTGGGTGTTCTCGGTCTCTCCCAATTCGTAATTATTTCGATCTTTGTCGGGTCTACTTTGATCCCTTCGTTACTGACTATGTGTCCTAAGAACTGAACCTCCTGTAACCAAAACTCACACTTCGAGAATTTAGCATATAACTTATTTTTCTTTAAAATCTCCATAGTTGTCCTTAAATGTTCCGGATGATCCTCTTTTGTCTTTGAGTAAATTAAAATATCGTCTATAAACACAATAACGAACTTGTCCAAATACTCCTTGAAAATTCTGTTCAATAAATCCATAAACGCTGCCGGGGCATTAGTCAATCCAAAAGACATTACTAGAAATTCATAATGTCCATACCTCGTTCTGAAAGCTGTCTTTGGTATATCTTCTGGCTTGATCTTCAGTTGATGATATCCTGATCTTAAATCAATTTTGGAGAAGTACTTGGCTCCCTTCAATTGATCAAACAAATTGTCAATTCTGGGTAACGGATACTTGTTCTTGATTGTAAGCTTGTTGAGCTCCCTATAGTCGATACACAGTCTCATGCTTCCATCTTTATTCTTGACAAATAATACCGGTGCTCCCCACGGGGACACACTGGGTCTGATTACTCCTTTCTCTAACAGCTCTTGTAATTGCTTCGCTAATTCTTTCATCTCAACAGGCGCCATTCTGTACGGGGCCTTGGATACTGGTTCTGTTCCAGGTGCTAAGTCGATCGCAAATTCAATTTCTCTATCTGGAGGAAGTCCTGGTAACTCATTCACTACTGGAATATCTTCAAATGTTGTTGGCTTCTGACTTTTGTCAATCACGTTTGCTACAAAATGCTCGCATCCTTGCCGTAATAACTTCTTGGATTGAATCATTGTTAGGAATTTCTTTACTTGCTTCTGGCCCTTGAACGTTATTATTCTTTCGTATGGCGTTTTCACCATTACCTTCTTATTTCGACAATCTATCTGGGCATCGTGCTTAGCTAACCAATCCATTCCTAATATAACGTCAAACTCCCCTAACTTAAATGGTATCAAATCTACACAAAATTTACTACCAGAAATCTCAATCTCATAATTCCCACAAACTTGATTAATAGATATTCGTTCTTGATTTGCCAATTCGACAGTCATTATTTCATTTAAATACTCAACCGGACAATTTAACTTACTAACAAAATTTTGTGAAACAAACGATCGAGTTGCTCCCAAATCTATTAACACTTTGGCACATAAAGAATTCACATTAAGCGTACCTGCCACGACATCCGTATCCTGGATAGCATCCTTCATAGACATGTCAAAAACTCTAGCCCTTGGAGTCTCATTCACTGTTGGGGTAGATCCCATAATCCTCAATGCATTACTGACTGGGGCTGGTGTCTTGCAATCCCTGGCTATATGTCCTGGTTTCCCATATTTAAAGCACGTAAATCCAATGGCTGGAACCTTTACTGCTGGATTCCGGATAGGCTGATCCTTATTTGCTGTCTCTCTTGCTGGCCGATTTCGGCACTCCCTCGAATAGTGCCCTTTCTGGTTGCATTTGAAAAATACCGCATTTAACTTATTACAGACTCCTCCATGCTTCTTTCCACATACTTGACAATCTAGAAAAGTTAATCTCAACTGATTCGGCTGATTCGTATTAACTGGACGGTTGCCCTGGCCTCCGTCGCTTGTATTTTGTCTCTTAAAATTAAAATATCTCCCTGGCTGAAACTTGCCTTTCTTAAAATTTTGGAAACTTCCCTGGTTGTGACTGACCTTTATTCCCTTCAAATTTCCTTTTCTTGCTTTCCTTCTCCTTCTGTGACATCTCACTCTCTGTCTCCGCGATCATGGCCTTCTGTACCACTCCTGCATAGTGTCCAATTCAAAAATAGCTACCTTTCCTCTGATCCATGGCTTCAAATCTTGCTGGAATCTCTTAGCTTTCTTCCTGTCAGTATCCACATACGACGGCACATACCTTGACAATTCCTCAAACTTACCCTCATAATCGGTTACCGACAGGTTCACTTGCTTTAATTCTAAAAACTTCAGCTCCATTTGATCTTGGACAAACTGAGGAAAATACTTTTCTAAAAACAATTCCTTAAACCTCTCCCAAGTAATAATATCTGTACCTTCCAATGTCTTCACCATCTCCCACCAATAGGTGGCCTCGTTCTTCAGATAGTAACTTGCAAACTCAACCTTCTGTTCTTCCTTTACTTTCACTAAGGCAAATGCCTTCTCTATTTCCTTTAACCAAACATTTGCTTCAATCGGCTCTAGGGAACCCTTGAATTCTGGTGGGTTTACTGCCTGAAAAGTTTTGAAAGTTACCTGGGGATTGGTCTGTCTTTGTTGTTGTTGTGCCAGGTGAACTGTTTGTTGGGCCAAGATTTGAAGAATCTGGGCTATTGTTGGGTCCATGGGTCTTGGGTTCACATTTGGATTTGTATCATCTTGGTTGTTATTGTTGTTGGTTTCTTCATTCTGGGTGTTGGTTCGGGTATTTCCTCTAGGAGGCATTTTTCTGTAAAGAATCAATCAACTTATTTAGCTTTTGAATCAAATCTTTTGCATAAAAGAACAGTTTTGTAAAACAGAAATATCTCTTTTTGAAAGCAGTTGTGACTAAGTAAATTGCATGCTTCTTTACAGAATATAAACAGTTATGGAAAACTGGGTACATGGTATCGCAGGGTATAGCTAGTGCAATAAATAAGGTAAAGTAAAATAGGTGCAATAAAGTAAATGACAGTAATAGAAAGGAAAAGGTACTGATATATATAGATCAAAAGTTTTGGGTAGTACAAGCGTAAAGACGCTTCAGAAGTAAAAGTAAAAGGGTACAACAACCTACTTACTAGTCAGCATAGCTAGTCTATAATTACAACTCAAAAGTCTACTGATACACACTACACACTACTGTACATACTATACAACCATAACAACACTGTTCAGCATCTCCATCTCTGAATCTCTGACTCATGGCAAGTCTGGACCTCCAATCTCCTCAAGCTCTTCTAGAACCCACTTAGCCCACTCTACTAAGAAATCAGGGGTGATGTCCTCATGTGTAGCCTCAGCAATCCTCACTGCAGCTGTCCTACGAAACGCCTGTAGCCTCTCTCTGAGTCGCCTCTCACCACTCCCAACTCCCAACCTCTCTAGTACGCATGATATGCAATAACTCCTGGATCTGACCCTGTAGGAATCGCTGCTCCATAAGGCAAGCCTCAAACTGATGATATAGGATATGATAGGATAGGAAGAAAACTAGAAAGGTACTTCTCTAATGGAATGACTAGTAAATCCTGAATCAGCAGGTGGGGGTCCTCTGACAGGTGGCCTCATGCCTGGGGGTGGAATAGCCTGTAGTGGTATGGGATGCAACACAGGTGGAGGTAGTATATGTAATAACCCCAATTTTTGGAATTTTAGAAACCCTTATGAATAGTGCCTTTGCTGATTATGCTGAATAAGAAAACTTTTTATACCACACTATGTAGGGGTTTTTTTATTGATCTTCTGAGATATTACAAGTACTTTATGTGGTATATAAGTGTATGTAAAGATCGTCAGAATCCAAATCCGAACACTTTGATTTTTCCCGAAAATCCACCAGATACCGAAAGAATTGAGTATAAGGGAACAGGATAAAAAGGATTTAAATTCAAGGATTATAAGAGAGGATCATAAAAGGAATATAATGTATTGAGAAAGGATAAGGAAACCCAAGTAATAAGATCCCGGGTATGATCCCTCAAACGATAAACGAAAACGAAAGTTAAGCGAACCATATAACAGATCAACGGTCATTAGCCAAGTAATTAGAAGCTAATCAAAGAGGTTAGTGAGGATGATGTCATCAAACCAATAAGAAGAGGACAAGTGTGGGAGGATGACATAACATGATGACCTAAGCATGACCAAAGAGAAGGGTGTTGTTGGTTGATTGTGAACCACACAAAATTCACCATGGTTAAAAGTAATAAATCAAAACAAAAGCAAGCAACCAAGCAAAACAAATCACAAAATCACAAAAACACAAAGTTGACTTCATTCTTCAAGAAAGCTCTCGGCCTTTCTCTTTTTCCAAGAAGAAAAATCCAAAATCCAAGATCCAAGCCTTGTTAATTAGTGAGGTAATCATCTAATACTCCTTATGCATAGATATAGCTATCCTATAAGTTTGAGCTTCAAATTCCTTCACAATCTCTTCCTAAAATTCATGGAAGAAGATGATGAATAGTGTTTTTCAAGAACTTAAAATTTTGTTCTTGAGTTTTTGTTTAGATTAAGCTTGGGTAAGGACTTTCAAAGGTGATTCCAAGCTAATTAGTTACTCCCACTCACAAGGAAGGTATAATCTATTAACGTAGCTTTGTTATTGAAATATGAGTATTATAGTTCATAAGAGGCTTGATTGTTGTGTATGTAGAGATTAGTTGGTTTTGTGATGTTTTTGGAGTTGTAAATCTTGGTTATTAGTTAAAGAACTTAAGAATAGTTTTAGTTCATGTTTGAGATTAATATAAATTGGAAAACCTTGAGGTGTTGGGGCTGTTGTAGTATGGTATGGATGGATTTTGGTTGTATGGTTGAATTGTGGTTGGTTTGTAGATGATTTGGAGTAGAATAAAAATTGGTAATCGCGTAAACATAGCCGTCGTAATATCCGATTTACTATAGACTGTTTTTGTTCTTAACATCAGGACCCAAGAACTCACTGTTAGGTTTTGACCATTGCCATTCTTAGATAGTTCATGTTACGAGCTTCATTTTGATATGTGGTTTGTTTGAATCCGATATACGGTTTAGGAGAAATGACTGTTTTAAGTAACAGCGTTTCACGAACGAACCATTACCCCTCGCATTAATTTGAAACATAGGTTAAAGATCTTAAAGGACTAATTGGAGTATGAATCATTTATTTAAAGTGTATTAGGCAGTTGATAAGGCACTCGCGAAAGAATCGCCTTAAAACCCTTAATGGTTAATTTATTAAAAATGGTGGAGCCGAGGGTACTCGAGCGACTTAAGTGAATCGTTAAGCGTAAAAGCGAACGTTAGGGTCTAATTGGTTAAAGTATAGATTCATAAGCGACTTTGGTTTAATTCGAATTTATATGTTGTTTATAGGTTACCAGACTCGTCCTAAGCCATTTATCACCCCCAGTCGCTCAGGCAAGTTTTCTACCCGTTATACTGTTGTTGTGATGTATACATATGTATATGCATTATCTTGTGATAGATGCATGATGGTTAATTAGCAAATCTTGCGATATATTGGAGCATGTGATATGGTATATATGCATGTCTATTTCGTAATCTTGATATATATATGTTGATTCAAATGCTTATTAGTTGCATAATACATATACTAGAGATAAGCAGTAATTGCGTATACCCTTAGTATAGGGGACCCAAAGGTGAACATTTTCTAAAACCGGGAGTCGATGTTCCCGAGTATATTATATATATATATATATATATATATATATATATATATATTTCAAAACTATAAATCGAATATGGTTTATTCGATAACTTTATTTTATTAATGAATATTTTTTTGAATATTTATTCGAGGGCTTATGACTCCGTTTATTTTATTAATGAATATTATTTTGAATATTCATTCGAGGACATATGACTTCGTTTATTTTATTTAATGAATATTATTATTTGAATATTTATTTGAGGACTTATGACTCCGATTATTTACTAATCATATTCTTTATTTTATTAAAGAATAATGTGTCGATAATCAAACTCACTTTTGATTATTCAAATAAAGATAGTACTTTCGTATAAGTATATCTTTGGTTATTTAATATTCATTTCAAGTATAAGTTTTAAAACTTCTACTTCAGTTATTTTTATAAAATTATTATTTATGGGAATATTATTTAAATAATATATTCAGATATTTTCTAATATATTGGGACTGATTTATTTTATTAAATCAGCATGACACCAAGCATTCTTAAAAATGTTTTCGAGTCTTCAAAATGATTTTAAAGGTTAGGGCGGATCCCAAAACTCATTTTTATATTTAAGATCCTCCTTTCGAAGGGGATTTAAATACTCGGTCAAAACCTGAGGGATCCGGCTATGTGGTGTATTTTATATTCGCAACAAGGTTGCTATGCTGATAAAAGAGTTTTTGATTATCTACCCAACACTCGGGAAGTAAAATTCTTGGAACAAGTTAATCCATTAACAGGCATCGCCTGGGAAATATCGGTGAGTTTTCCTTTCCAACTAGATACGACTTCATGGTGGAGCCGTATCAACAAGTTTCTACTTGAGGAAAGTGAGGACGGGCTTTACATTTCAGAGTCATGGATTTCATCTGAACTAGGAGTGGCGTAAGTGGTCGAGTGGCGCCGGCCCAGCCTTATTATATTGGCCCAAATGGCCCGGAAGTTCCGTTAAGACGGTCCATTCCTTAGGAGTCCAGTGTTCGGTTGATAAGTAAATCCGACAGGTTCTCCTCTACATGTAGAAAATGGTGGGGTTGCACTACTGCGACTGATCATCGTGAGTGGTCTTCCTAGCGCGGCAAACTCCCGTAATGAGTTCGTCATCCAATTGGATATTTCTGCAACACTACCTAGAGCACTTCGATAGAAAGGCTACGGTTGGGCGATTGTTGAGTGTTGGCAGGGTCAAGTTTTCAAAATGATGTTTACATCAAATGAAGTATCTCGTAACTTCATTTTATTTTGATGATATTTAAATATTGATTCTATACAAGTTTTGTCGTGTAGCTTCATCTATGGGATGAACTAATTATAACTTGAACGGTGGTAGTTCAAGTAGTATTCGGAAAAGATATAAGTATATTGGAGTATCTTGTAACTTCATCTTTTAAATTTATATCTAGTTAATGATTTTCTTATGAATGACAAAGGTTACAGAAAAACGTTGAGACAAGGTTAGATATATGAGATCACCTTACAACGATATTTTTATACAGTTATAAACTGGAACTCTGTGGATGTTATACATGTCAGAGGATTTCAAATATTGTGAAAAGTATATATATATATGTGTATATACTGAATATTTTATGACTTGGTCGCGTTAAGATATCAGCTTGGTTCATTTCTTTTGACCAAGACTTTCATGAGTACTATGAGAATGCTCATATATTGTTAATCATTATACATATTATTTTGGTGGGCTTGTTGCTCACCCTTGCTTTCTTCTTTCATCACACAACAACAGATAGAAAAGATGAACAAGACCAAGCTTCCAATTCGCAAGCGGTTAGAAAACGTTCCGCAGTTTTCTGGAAGCATTGATGTCGCCATAGCTGAGGTAGGAGCTACCAATTGGCTAGGTTTTCAACTATTGATGAACCAGACTTATGTATAATATGAGTTGTAATAATGGCAAGGTATATGTAAATTATTCAGAAACCCTTTTAAGGTGTAACGGTTTATAATTGTGGAATAAAATGACTTGTGTTATTTCTGAGACTATAACTTGTGGTGTGTGTGTGTGTATATTGTGGGGTCACAGTACTCAGTAGTTGGTTGACTGTTAAGATTAAATATTGATAAGGGAAATGGAACTCGTGATAACCCGAATCCCCGACCCCGGATTTGGGGGTGTTACAGAAATGGTATCAGAGCCAAGCGTTATAAACCTCAGAGATGATGTGACGTTAAGGTAATAAGTTCACAAAGATAATAAGAACTCTTGCCAAGTTCATAGTCGGGCTACGTAGTATTGACAGTTAAAACCCTTACGGGAACCCTTATAAATATTATGATAGTAACATAGTTCGTTCTCGTATAGGGCAGCGGAGCACCGAACCCGGAAGTTCAGGAGCATCAGCATGAGGATGTTTTATTACATATTGGAGATCAAATTGTGAATCCGATAGAGTACCCTAACGAGGGACCGGATGAGATTCATATTGAGAATGTTGCGGTTGAGGATGTTATCCCAGAAGGGATTGTTGCTGAGGAGGATCTCGTGGAGGATCCTGAAGGGAATGAAGAGAGGACCGTTGAGGAATTGATGACCGTAGTCAGGGCGACTACCAGAGCAAGAATGGCCGCGAGGGTGGCACTAGAGGATGAAGAGTTACCAAGGGCACAGAGGATAATGAGGGCAGAAGAAGTGGGACCTTCCACGGCACCGATTATACCAGTATCGGACCCTCTTCCAGAGGTTCCTGTAGACATCCATGAGGTTCCACCAATTCCTGTTCCCTCCTCTGTACAGAGCCCAGCACCTACGGAGGAAATGCCACCTTTATTTCATGCACCATTGTCACCTGATACCATGCTTGGTTATCCATTTGGATCTCCTGGGTCTGCACCACCTGCACCCCATGGACTGCTAGATGCTACCACTTAGGCTTCTCTTATCGCCAATTATCATATGACTTTGGGTGGCCTGTCTGAGGTCCGTAATGTTAGAAGTGATCTGTTGGACCGACTTACTGCACCAAGAATTGAGGGCGGGGTACTTCCGGCAGGATTAGCTCATAGCATGGACAGGATTGAGGCTACCACCCGAATTACAGCTAGGGGCCATCTTGAGGGTCAGGTTGATCCAGCTCTATTTGCGACTATCTTAGACCTCATCACCTCTGTAATGGAATAGGTTAGGGATGTCGTGCGTGCCTGCATTTCTTGATCCATGGTAGTGTGCAGAGCCAGAGCGATCAGACAAGGATTTCATGGAGCACCGCTTTTGGAGGATTAGCCTAAGTTATGAATGATTAGTTTTTAATAACTAGATGATTATATGTGGTAGTACTTTTGGGATAGAAGTGATCAGGCCAAATGATGTAATTCTCTTTCATGTGTTCAGTTGTTGTACCTCGAACAAATGGTTATGTATATATTGGTTCCTTTCAGTTCAGATCAGTTTGTTTGTGATAAGTTCATATTGTTAATTGCACTATTAACACTTAAGAGAGTGTCATGAAGTTTATAGAACTTGAGAATTCATAATTTGCAATCATGCAAGGACTGAACGAGGGAAAGACTTAAGCAAAGTAAGTAAGACAAATATCTAGAGATTCTCTAAAATTTTCCAAGCATTATGCCCCCATGAGGAATAAGATTAGGGGAAAACCTTGAATGTGATAATCAGGGAGGTCGTAATTAAGATATAAGGAACCCAGAATATAATGAAGTGGAAAATAAGGATTTTAAATTAAAAGATGACCCCAATTATGGGGAGTAGGAAGAAATATTTAGACTGAGAAAACAGAAGTCGAGCAAGATAGGAAGAACCAGGATGGTACTCCTATTGGGCAATCCATGAACCTGCCTAAAACAAAACTTATACGTTTACCCTAACCACCACCTTGAGGAAACAATGTGGTGTGAAATTCTTTCAGGACCTTTAAGTCGCTAAGCTCTCAGAGTTCCAAGGAAATAGCTGACCCAATCGAGGAGGGAGCCTGGCTAAAGGAAATACAGGAATCATTTGAGATTCTAAATGATTGACGAATCATAAAAGACTATTTTTGTCACTTACCCTCCTAAGAGAGAGACCACCCACTGGTGAAAGACCAAGAAAGGCACAGAGCAAGAGGTTATGATAAACTGATTAAAGTTCAGTCAATTGTTTTCGAGAAACTAAATCCCAAGGTTATGGAGATAGTGTAAAAGCTTTAAGAGCCAAAACAAAGGCGGACGAATATGATGAATTATGAATCTAAGATTGTAAAAGTTGTAAAGATTCGTTTGGAGGACAAGAATCACAGAACGACGTGATGTTTGAAGTAAATAATTAGTGGGTTCATGAAATGATTGTAATAGAAAAGAAAATAAAAAGAAACTGAAGTGGAAAGGAAAATAAAGACAATATGGTTTGAGGAATGATAAGGGAGTTGGGTATGAGGAAACCCTAAAGACTCTTAGCAATAGAAATAGAAAAGTATGTATTCGTCAGGATGAGGGTGATTCACCATGAGTTAAAATTGATGGTTGAAGGCATAAGAGATACATATATTTTATCCCCTTTAAGTTGGGAGAATTCGAGGAAACCTTGAGATAGTTCGAAGGATAAATAATGAGACGCGGATAGACTAAGGAGACAAGAAAGTAGGAAATTAGGAAAATTGGATGAAGGAAGTGACCTTCAAGAATGTGAAGTGTAAGACCGGTGGCATGATACCCAGAAAGGGAGACGCCAGGTATAAAAGACATCCCAATATTGAGATGACTATTGAGATAAACATCAAAAGAAAATGAGGATTTATTAAGAAGATGTTCACGTTGAACACGACCAATATCTTCCAGAACATCCTTGTTATCGTTACCAAATCAAGCAAGAAAAGCGGATAACCATTGTTATCTTTTGAAGGCCATATGTGTTGACCTCAGTTTGAATAAGGATGCTATTGTGAAATTGGTATAGACTATCCGGGTGGGAATGATTGAATAAGATAATCTATCAAGGATATATGACTTGATTTATCCATGGAAGGATGCAAGTACCTTTTTAAAGGTGGAATTAAGGATATAACTTCGATAACTTGAGATGAATCCTAGGGGAATGCATAAAGGTTGGCATTCCACCCTTAATAGGGACAACATAAGTTTTGACAGTATGAATTGGAAAGGATCAAGTTAGCAACAACCTTTAAAGATCAGTAGAGAAAATTTTTAGAAGTACATAGACAATGGTTCTAGTATTAGTAAATGGTATTTTGATATGCCCTGTATCTAGGGAATACAGGAGGAACGATTCAAGGATAACCTTAGAGGTTTTACAAGGAGAAAGGTAATATTCAAAATTCTCAAGAATAGAAATTTTGATAAAGGAAATATGAAGTAATAATAATAATGCCAAGTGGGGCGCATGTTAAACCATGAGAAAGTATAGATTGAACCCAACGAAGGTCAAGAATGGTGAAAACAAGAAGGACCCAAGATAAGAGACGTCCTAAGTATGATCGAGAGTCAGTCGTGACAATGATTAACCTCTAAAGACTGAGGCAATAACTTATGGAAAAAAATGGTGGTATTTTTTTACTCATCAGATTTTAAGGAAAACATCTTCACACAAGCAGTGACTGGAAATGAGGTAGAAAATTTAGTTGGAGATCGTTTAAACGACATTGATTGTAAGGAAATTTTACTATCAGGAAAGGCCAAAGAGGTGGCCGACACTTTAAGTGTAAGAGAGCAATTATAGGCGCTCGTGCCAGAGGAATACAGTGATAATGGTTGAAGCCGTAAAGGTTGTATTATGGTTTGGAAGATTGACATTTATTCTGATGACTGTGCAATACCCAACCGTAATAGTAGTTTGGTAAAGGTTTAATTCGTATAATCGCCATGAGCGGGCTATCTATCGTAGAAGGTCCTATCTTGAGAAAAAGCTAGGACCATGTTTCAAAAAGGACTAAACAAACCTTTGAATTAAGTCTTCTATTGAAGGCATATGATTAAGAATGGTATTAACCTGCTATCGTTGTTTTGATTGAAATTCTTCTGTAATTTTATCTGCTTCATGTCATATGTACGTCAAGTTCAGGAGTGTTCTTCATGAATCATGAACGGTGATCATGTTACCTCCTTAGAAGAATTTGATACGACATGTATGGACTCCGTATGGTTAGCTATTAAGATTTCATAGAAAATGAATAACTACAGTAGGTCAGCGAAGGACCATAGTAATGCAGTAATGATTTTGCGAGTAATGAGCCTATTACAACCGTGAGAGTTGTATTGGAATGGATGTTGAGATTGAGTACCACTAATCGGGTCATGGTGGTGTATAAGTTATCATTGATAGACTAATTAAGTAGATTATCTACCTATTGAAAACTTATTCCTTCTTATCAATAGAGAGTCGTATTACTATACGAGGAAGGTTGCGGTGCAAGCATAGAATTCTAGTAACGATGATGTATAAAATGAGATTCCAGATTCGATTTTCGATGTCGAGGGAGTTTCAAAGGTGATTGAGTATAAGCTCGAGGAAGAGTATGGGTCTATAGAATGATGGAAGGAATAGCAAAAATATTTAAGCATGCGAAATGCGATGCGATAATACTTGATGTTGATATATATACACATATGTTTTGTTCTCCTATGACAAACCTCTTTAGTTCAGAGGTAGGTTCCAAGCCATATATTTTGTGGCAGTATTTTTTTTTTCATATATACAATTCTCTTCAATTCGTTCTTTTCTCTTCTTTTCATTTCATATAAGCTGAGAAGAACAACCCTTCCAGAAGGGGAGATATTGCCAAATGACTATCTATCTATGTGATAGAAGCCTAGTCGGATACCCCATGTTGTTTAATTGCTCGTCAAGTACTAAAGGCTGGCCACCTTCTGTACTAACTATGTAATAGAACAAGTGTTCATGATCATAGTGATCTCTCAACAAATTCTTTTACTTCTATATGATGGATCAAGCTTTCGAAGATGGAGGCAGCTAGAGAAGAAGTGGTACCAAGTAAGGTGGTATTCCGATTCTAACGCGTCCGTGATACTAAGGTTAACGCGATTATTAAGAGGTTATAAAACTCTAGCGATTAAAGGTATATCTAGAATAATATCCTGTACGGGAGATAGTAACGATTACGAACTGGAAAAGAATGGGTATTGAGAAGCCAAAGCTATAGTGCTAGAAGCTATGATGAAATTCTGTGCAATAGACTTGAAAGAATTTGGAATGATCACTTGACTCGGATTAAGTTTTCTCATGATAATCGATCGTATGTCAGTATCGAGGTATCGCCTTATGAGATCCTTAAGGGAAGACAATGTCGATCTCCCTTATGTTAGGATGAAGATTGCAGAGCGCAAGATGCTCGGACCAACAGTGGTCCAAAGGACCAAGGATATAATAGATTTAATCAGAGGACGGCTAGTAGTAGCCCAAGATGGACATAAAAAGTATGTTGATTTGACACGAAAGGACAAAGAATAGGAAATAGGGGACTAGTAATGTTAAAGGTATCCCTTGGAAAGGATTGATGAGGTTCAAAAAGAAAGGAAAGATAAGCCTACGAATTGTTGGACCCTTTGAGGTATTAAGACGTATTGGGAAGTTAGCATATGAGCTAGCCCTACCCCCGAACATGTAGCAAGTTCATACGTGTTCCACGTATCAATGTTAAGGAAGTGTAATTCGGATGCCAGACAAATAGGGGCATATGAGCGCATAGACATGCAACCAGACGTAACCTATATGGAGCAACCATGAAGGGTTATAGATTGAAAAAGGAATAAGTGCTTAGGAGAAGGGTTATCAAACTATTCAGAGTTTGATGGAAGAACCACAGTGTGGGAAAAATTACTTGAGAGTTAGAAAGTGCAATGCTAAGAAAGTATCCCTATTCATTTTCTATCTGATTCCGGGACGGAATCCTTTTAAGGAGGGGAGACTGTAATAACCCCAATTTTTGGAATTTTTGAAACCCTTATGAATAGTGCTTTTGCTGATTATGCTGAATAAGAAAACTTTTCATACCACACTATGTAGGGTTCTTTTATTGATCTTCTGAGATATTATTAGTACTCTATGTGGTATATAAGTGTATGTAAAGATCGTCAGAATCTAAATTCGAACACTTTGATTTTTCCCGAAAATCCACCAGATACCGAAAGAATTGAGCATAAGGGAACATGATAAAAAGGATTTAAATTCAAGAATTATAAGAGAGGATCATAAAAGGAATATAATGTATTGAGAAAGGTTAAGGAAACCCAAGTAATAAGATCCCGGGTATGATCCCTCAAACGATAAACGAAAACGAAAGTTAAGCGAACCGTATAACAGATCAGCGGTCATTAGCCAAGTAATTAGAAGCTAATCAAAGAGGTTAGTGAGGATGATGTCATCAAACCAACAAGAAGAGGACAAGTGTGGGAGGATGACATAACATGATGACCTAAGCATGACCAAAGAGAAGGGTGTTGTTGGTTGATTGTGAACAACACAAAATTCACCATGGTTAAAAGTAATAAATCAAAACAAAAGCAAGCAAACAAGCAAAACAAATCACAAAATCACAAAAACACAAAGTTGACTTCATTCTTCAAGAAAGCTCTCGACCTTTCTCTTTTATTCAAGAAGAAAAATCCAAAATCCAAGATCCAAGCCTTGTTAATTAGTATGGTAATTATCTAATACTCCATATGCATAGATATAGCTATCCTATAAGTTTGAGCTTCAAATTCCTTCACAATCTCTTCCTAAAATTCATGGAAGAAGAGGGTGAATAGTGTTTTTCAAGAACTTAAAATTTTGTTCTTGAGTTTTTGTTTAGATTAAGCTTGGGTATGGACTTTCAAGGGTGATTCCAAGCTAATTAGTTACTCCCACTCACAAGGAAGGTATAATCTCTTAACCTAGCTTTGTTATTGAATGTTAAGAGCTTAACATGAGTATTATAGTTCATAAGAGGCTTGATTGTTGTGTATGTAGAGATTAGTTGGTTTTGTGATATTTTTGGAGTTGTAAATCTTGGTTATTAGTTAAAGAACTTAAGAATAGTTTTAGTTCATGTTTTAGATTAATATAAATTGGAAAAACTTGAGGTGTTGGGGCTGTTGTAGTATGGTATGAAAGGATTTTGGTTGTATGGTTGAATTGTGGTTGGTTTGTGGATGATTTGGAGTAGAATAAAAATTGGTAATCGCGTAAACATAGCCGTCGTAATGTCCGATTTACTATAGACTGTTTTTGTTCTTAACATCAGGACCCGAGAACTCACTGCTAGGTTTTGACCATTTCCATGATTAGATAGCTCATGTTACGAGCTTCGTTTTGATATGTAGTTCGTTTGAATCCGATATACGGTTTAGGAGAAACGACCGTTTTAATTAACGGCGTTTCGCGAACGAACCATTACCCCTCGCCTTACTTTAAAACATAGGTTAAAGACCTTAAAGGACTAATTGGAGTATGAATCATTTATGTTAAGTGTATTAGGCAGTTGGTAAGGCACTCGCGAAAGAATCGCCTTAAAATCCTAAATGGTTAATTTATTAAAAATGGTGGAGCCGAGGGTACTCGAGCGACTTAAGTGAATCATTAAGCGCAAAAGCGAACGTTAGGGTCTAATTGGTTAAAGTATAGATTCATAAGCGACTTTGGTTTAATTCCAACTTATATGTTGTTTATAGGTTACCAGACTCGTCCCAAGCCATTTATCACCCCCAGTCGCTCAGGCAAGTTTTCTACCCGTTATACTGTTGTTGTGATGTATACATATGTATATGCATTATCTTGTGATAGATGCATGATGGTTAATTAACAAATCTTGCGATATATTGGAGCATGTGATATGGTATATATGCATGTCTATTTCGTAATCTTGATATATATATGTTGATTCAAATGCTTATTAGTTGCATAATACCTATGCTAGAGATAAACAGTAATTGCGTATACCCTTAGTATAGGGGACCCAAAGGTGAACATTTTCTAAAACCGGGAGTCGATGTTCCCGAGTATATTATATATATATTTATATATATATAGATATAGTTTTCAAAAATATGAATCGAATAAGGTTTATTCGATAACTTTATTTTATTAATGAATATTATTTTGAATATTCATTCGAGGGCTTATGAAAATAATATTCATTCGAGGACATATGACTCCGTTTATTTTATTTAATGAATATTAATATTTGAATATTCATTCGAGGACTTATGACTCCGATTATTTACTAATCATATTCTTTATTTTATTAAAGAATAATGTGTCGATAATCAAACTCACTTTTGATTATTCAAATAAAGATAGTACTTTCGTATAAGTATATCTTTGGTTATTTAATATTCATTTCAAGTATAAGTTTTAAAACTTCTACTTCAATTATTTTTATAAAATTATTCTTTATGGGAATATTATTTAAATAATATATTCAGATATTTTCTAATATATTGAGACTGATTTATTTTATTAAATCAGCATCACACCAAGCATTCTTAAAAATGTTTTCGAGTCTTCAAAATGATTTTAAAGGTTAGGGCGGATCCCAAAACTCATTTTTATATTTAAGATCCTCCTTTCGAAGGGGATTTAAATACTCGGTCAAAACCTGAGGGATCCGGCTCTGTGGTGTATTTTATATTCGCAACAAGGTTGCTATGCTGATAAAAGAGTTTTTAATTATCTATCCAACACTCGGGAAGTAAAATTCTTGGAACAAGTTAATCCATTAACAGGCATCGCCTGGGAAATATCGGTGAGTTTTCCTTTCCAACTAGATACGACTTCCTGGTGGAGCCGTATCAACAAGTTTCTACTTGAGGAAAGTGGGGACGAGCTTTACGTTTTAGAGTCATGGATTTCATCTGAACTAGGAGTGGCGTAAGTGGTCGAGTGGCGCCGGCCCAGCCTTATTATATTGGCCCAAATGGCCCGGAAGTTCCGCTAAGACGGTCCATTCCTTAGGAGTCCAGTGTTTGGTTGACAAGTAAATCCGGCAGGTTCTTCTCTACATGTAGAAAATGGTGGGGTTGCACTACTGCGACTGATCATCGTGAGTGGTCTTCCTGGCACGGCAAACTCCCGTAATGAGTTCATCATCCAATTGGATATTTCTGCAACACTACCCATATCATTTCGATAGAAAGACTACGGTTGGGCGATTGTTGAGTGTTGGCAGGGTCGAGTTTTCAAAATGATGTTTGCATCAAATGAAGTATCTCATAACTTCATTTTATTTTGATGATATTTAAAGATTGATTCTATACAAGTTTTATCGTGTAGCTTCATCTATTGGATGAACTAATTATAACTTGAACGGTGGTAGTTCAAGTAGTATTCAGAAAAGATATAAGTATATTGGAGTATCTTGTAACTTCATCTTTTAAACTTATATCTAGTTAATGATTTTCTTTTGAATGACAGAGGTTTCATAAAAACGTTGAGACAAGGTTAGATATATGAGATCACCTTGCAACGATATTTTTATACAGTTATAAACTGGAACTCTGTGGATGTTATACATGTTAGAGGATTTCAAATATTGTGAAAAGTATATATATATAGATATATGTATATATATATATATATATATACTGAATATTTTACGACTTGGTCGCGTTAAGATATCAGCTTGGTTCATTTCTTTTGACCAAGACTTTCATGGGTACTATAAGAATGCTCATATATTGTTAATCATTATACATATTATTTGGTGGGCTTGTTGCTCACCCTTGCTTTCTTCTTTCATCACACAACAATAGATAGAAAAGATGAACAAGACCAAGCTTCCAATTCGCAAGCGGTTAGAAAATGTTGCGCAGTTTTCTGAAAGCATTGATGCCGTCGTAGCTGAGGTAGGAGCTACCAATAGGCTAGGTTTTCAACTATTGATGAACCAGACTTATGTATAATATGAATTGTAATAATGGCAAGGATTATGTAAATTATTCAGAAACCCTTTTAAGGTGTAATGGTTTATAATTGTGGAATAAAATGACTTGTGTTTTTTTTGGTATTCAACTCTGAGACTATAACTTATGGTGTGTGTGTGTGTGTATATTGTGGGGTCACAGTACTCAGTAGTTGGTTGACTGTTAAGATTAAGTATTGATAAGGGAAATGGAACTCGTGACAACTCGAATCCCCGACCCCGGATTTGGGAGTGTTACAGTATAGCCAACACTGGTGGAACAACGAGATGTGGATCCGAAGACGGCACTCCAACTGAAGGCTCTGAGTGATCAGCTGATACGGGAATAAAAGAGTTGGCCATCACTGCTATCTGAAATTATATCGCAATGTAAGAATCTCGAACTATAACGCGAATTACACTAATACCTGTTATACCGAAGCACTCAACCTCTCGATGTTCAATCTTTCTATTCCTTACTTCTAATCCTAACCCTCTACTCATTCCCGTCAACCTATGCTTGTGTCAGTGACTTATAACCTGTAGCTCTGATACCAAACATGTGGCGCCCTCCAAACCCGGGTCAGAAGTTTGGGGTCCACACACACACCTTATTTATAACCTGCTTATGACAATAATAAAGATAATAATAATATGCAGTGACCCTACTTACCAACCACCACGGACCGCAATAGGTTAAAGTATGCACACAAGCCAAACACACTATTATATTACAAACGTTCAAATCCCACTATTCCAAACTCAAAACTGAGTATTAAACATTATTACAAACTTTTACAGACTTAAATTATCCCAAAAGAAGCCTCTTAGCTCAGCTCAATCAACCCGAACCCCTAGCTCTCGCGTTGGACTGGGGATCCTCGGTACCAACCGGTTCCTTCTTAACTGGAAAAGAACAGAAACAATATCGCACAAATGAGCTAACTAGCTCAGCAAGTCACAATGATAAAACTGAGAATAATGATCATCAGGTGAACATGGTTATGATATCAAGTGAACAATGGATTATGATTTAGAATTGGATAATTATATTTTTATGTTAAAAACCAAGGTTAAGCTGCTGATCAGTCACGCACTAACCCCGATCAAAGCACACAGCACTGCTCTAACTACTGGATCCAAGGCACACATTGGCCTAACTTGACCATTATATGGTTTGACCACGAATCTGGTCCACAATTTTATAAAAACAATCCAATTCTAACATAATAACATAATAAGCAATAATAAACAATAACCAGAATCATTAACAACATTTGATGTTCCATAATGAAATGGTTTTAATCTGCATAAGGATCAAAAAAGCATTTTCAAAGTTTGGATGCCAGGTAATGAAAGAATTGGCTAACAATGAATCAATGTTTCATTGTTTCAAGGATTTGGTCTTTCCAAAGCGTAAAATACAAAGGTTTGAATGTGTAAGCAATCTGGTTCAGTGTTTAATATTTAGTTTGTATATATTTGTGGAGTAGTATCGTATATTTGAGGTTCATGTTTGGGTATACAACAATCCATGGTCTAGAAAGAATCAGGTTACGGCTCAAGATCAATAACTGGAATCAAGGTTTAGGGTACAGTTCTTCAAAGCACTTACAATATAAAACAGGAATATCAGTCACGACAATATCTCGAGAAAGTTCAGAACACTTGCCTGGTATTAGCTTACTACACTGCACTCGTTTCCAATCTCAACTGTCTTACTCCTCAACTACCTGTTTCCCTTTCCTACGCCTTGCCTCTTCTGCCCACATATCATAAGCATCTATCAATATTTAACTCATAGGATTCTATTCAACACATACTTCTATCTACCCTTCGTTTCACCCAAATCCGATTAACGGATTGAAAGTTACGCAATATACCAGTAAACATCGAATATATAGACCGACAATCAACCAATAAGTCACATATAACACATAACACGTCACATAATCAATGATATATCATTTATAAATAAGTCTCGGGTCATAAACAAGCTTTCAGGTATTTAAAATGATTTTTAAAACATTTCTCGGAATTAAAACGGGTCGGTGGATTAATTTCGGAATAACAAACAAGGTTCGGTTGGCCAATTCTGGCTCCAAAATAATTTTATAATAATTATCGAGCCTTGGAAATAATTTAGAATAATATTTTAAAGCTCGAAAATATTTTTCGGAATATTTAAATCAATTTTAAATAATTAAATCTAATTAAATAATTAATTAAAATCAATTAATAATTAATTAAATCAATTAATCAATTAATTTTCGAATTAATTGACCAATTAATCAATTAAAAATTAACTGAAATTAATTAACTAATTAATTCAGATTTATTTTTGAATTAAAAATAATTTTCGGAATTAAAATAATAATTTTTTAAATTTTCAGAAATTAAAATCGAATTTTTATAATAAAAATAAATAGGAAATATGATTTTTGAATATTTTTAAAACAGGAATCCCAAATTTGAAAAGTCTGGAAACTTTAGGGACCTAACTGTTTCTTCCCCAAAAGTCCAGGGACCTGTTTGCAATTTTGCAAACTCCCGTCGTCGACTCGCCGGAGTGTAGCCGGAGAACACGATTCCAGCCACCTCAGGCCACCAAACTGTCCAGAATTAATCTACAGGTTACCAGCAACTTATACATGCAATCAAAATTCATTAATCATCCCTGTCCTGGCCGGAAAATTGCCAAGAACATCGCCGGTTTCTGGCGAACTTCGGAAAACTTCAAAACATAACTCCCTTCGATTCACTAATCCTCTGTTAATGAGCTATATACCAATCGATTACAAATTTCATAAGGAACACAATCCACTATAAATCAACAGCTAATAATCCCTAAATCAAAAACCCCCAAATTTCAATTGAAAATATTCATACGGGTTATAAACCCTAATTTTAAAATTCGAAAATAAAACTCAAATTTGAACATGTTATTGAACTCCAAATCAGACGTATAATATATCAAAATTATCAGGAAAACAAGCTCTACAACATGCAATCATCAAATCATACAAACAATCATCCGAACAAAAATTCATATTTTTAAGAAAATTAATTCGAAAATAAACAAAAATATAGAAAATAAACCTTGATTTCTGCAGTAAAACGAAGCTCAGAATCTGGTAGAACACTTCAAATCCTTCGTTTTGGTTACTCAAGCTTTGAAAACAGAGATCGGTAACGCCTTCGTTTTGCTGTTTGATTCTTAGAACAGTTTATGAAATTAGGGTTTTTCTCTGAAAATTATAAAATTAACTATCTGCAAATGATTTTGATACGAAATAAAATACGGGAAAAAGCTATTTATAATTGCGGAAAATTAGTATCCCGTTGGATCATTCCGGATATAAAACGGTACGTTTATTTATAAAAACTGATCCAAACAGTATCGGTTTTCGGGATAATTATCCAAACCAGTACAATTTGTACTGCGGTCTTGGTCTCAACGCCTGGTTACACGTACTACGAGGTGATAATTGGGATAGTTTAATAAAAAGCTCCCGTTTATCGAAAATACGGGTTTTATTGATTTACCGAAACGAATATTGTATCGAAAATGTTGCGCCGAGACCCGTGCTGAACAAACCGTACGCCGGATCGAAAAAGTCGAAACATGGAATATGCTCGGAATATTACAATTAAGTTAGGAAGAGTTTTGGGTTCCAAAAACGTAAAAATGGATGACGTCCGTTGGTTCCCGTTTTTATAAAATAGATTTTAAATACTCGAAAAAAGATTTTATAAATTTCATATGATCCTTATAAATCCATAAATTAACATAAAAATAATTAGGAAGATATGACAATTATTTATATTTTATTTTGGATATATAAAAATTAAAATACTCAATTAATATTATTTTTAAATATCCAAACACAGATATCACTTAACAATTAATTCACAGAATAGATACTGAACACAGATAATAATTATTTAATAGCAAAAATAATTACACGATATATCCCGGATGTTACAGGACCCACTCTAAGCTTAAGTCTATCCGGGAACACTCAAGAAAGTTTTCTACCCGTTATACTGTTGTTGTGATGTAAATATATGTATATGCATTATCTTGTGATAAGTGCATGATTGTTATTAGCAAATTTTGTGATATATTTGAGCATGCTGATATGGTATATATGCATGTCTGTTTCGTAATCTTGATATCTAATTGTTGATTCAATTGCTTATAAGTTGCATAATACATATGCTAGAGATAAGCAGTAGTTGCATTTACCCTTAGTATAGGGGACCCAAAGGTGAACATTTTTCTAAACCGGGAGTCAATGTTCCCGAGTATAATATATATATATATATATATATATATATATATATATATGAATAGTTTTCAAAACCATTAATCGAATAAGGTTTATTTGATAACTTTATTTTAATTAATGAATATTAGTTTGAATATTCATTCGAGGACTTATGACTCCGCTTATTTTATTAAATAATATTCTTTATTTTATTAAAGAATAATGTTTCGATAATCAAACTTATTTTTGATTATTTAAATAAAGATCGTATATCTTTGGTTATTTATTATTCATTTCAAGTATAAGTTTTAAAACTTCTACTTCAATTATTTTTATAAGGATTATCCTTTTGGGAAGGTTATTTAAATGATAATATTCAGATATTTTCTAATATATCGGGACTGATTTATTTTATTAAATTAGTATTACTCCAAACATTCTTAAAAATGTTTTCGAGTCTTCAAAATGATTTTAAAAGTTAGAGCGGATCCCAAAACTCATTTTTATATTTAAGATCTTCCTTTCGAAGGGGATTTAAATACGCGTTCAAAACTTGAGGGATCCGGCTCAGTGGTGTATTTTACATTCGCAACGAGGTTGCTGTTTTGAGAAACATCTTGATTACGTGCCCATCGTTCGGGAAGTAAGTTCATCTATTTGAGTCGGCAAAACCAACATGGGCTCCGTGGGCATCCATGAAAGTGTAAGTGGCTCAGTGGAAGTCCATCAAATGCGTAAGTGGCTGAGTTGCAGTCCAGCATAAGGTCCTATTGCGGCCAGGGTGATGACCAGTGGGGAATTCGTCCATCTACTAGTAGAAAAGGTTACTTATTGGTATCTTTGCCTGATCAGCAAGATATCAGGTTTATGCCAAGGTTTTCTCCTTTCAAAATTCATTGGATATTGGAACTCTGTTTATAATTTTCATAACAGAGGTTTTTAAGGAGTGTATAAAATATATATATATATAGGTATATATATAAGGAATTAATGAAGTATCTCGTAACTTCATTATTTATAATGATATTTCAAAGATTGAATCTATCCAAGTCTTTTCTTGTAGTCTCATCTATGTGATGAACTTTTAAAACTGATTATACCATGAACGGTGGTAGTTCAAGTAGTATTCGGTAAAGATATAAGTATATTGGAGTATCTTGTAACTTCATCTTTTAAACTTATATCTAGTAAATGATTATCTTATGCATGTCAAAGATTCTCAGAAAAACGTTGAGACAAGGTTAGATATATGAGATCACCTTGCAATGATATTTTTATACAGTTATAAACTGGAACTCTGTGTATATTATACATGTTAGAGGATTTCAAAGATTTTGAAATGTATATATGTATATATATACTGAATATTTTGCGACTTGGTCACGTTAAGATATCAGCTTGGTTCATTTCTTCTTGACCAAGACTTTCATGAGTACTATGAGAATTCTCATATATTGTTAATTATTATACATATTATTTCGGTGGGCTTGTTGCTCACCCTTGCTTTCTTCTTTCATCACACAATAACAGATAGAAAAGATGAACAGGACCAAGCTCCAATTCGCCAGCGGTTAGGAAACGTTCCGCAGTTTTCTGGAGGCGTTGATGCCGCAGTAGCTGAGGTAGGAATTACCAATAAACTAGGCTTTCAACTATTGATGAACCAGACTTATGTATATTATGAATTGTAATAATGGCAAAGAAAATGTAAATTTATTCAGAAACCCTTTTAAGGTGTAATGGCATATAATTTTGGAATAAAATGACTCGTGTTAATTTTGGATATTCATCTCTGAGACTATAACTTGTGGTGTGTGTGTTTATTATGGGGTCACAGTAAGGAGTAGTTGATTGTTAATTAAGATTGGGTGTTATTAAGGGAAATGGAACTCGTGACAACCCGGATCCCCGACCCCGGATTTGGGGGTGTTACATAACAAGTTTTTGGCACCGCTATCGGGGACTCGGTGTTAATTTGTTTAGTTTATGAACTTGCCATCAGTGGTCATTATGATTCATTGATTAAGACTTGTTACTTACTGCTTCCGGTTGTGTTTCAGGTACTTTAGCGAGCGTTTATGCAAATACATTCTCGTACTCACAAGAGAAATCTGGATAAAGCTGAGGAGACAGATACAGCTCTTGACTTTCCGGAGAAGATACTTTTTGAAGATTTGGATAAAGAGAGTGAAAAGAAAGAACCTGAAACAATGGGTGATCGTGTAGTTCAAGCTGATCCAGCTCTTATGGACTTTTCTCGGCCTAAAATTGATGACATTCAGTCAAGCATCATTCATCCGGCTATTCAGGCCAATACTTTTAAAATCAAATCGGGCACTATTAAGATGGTGCAGAATTCTATTTCTTTCGGAGGTGTTGCGACTGAAGATCCCAACATGCATATCAGGAATTTTGTCGAGATCTGTAGTACTTTCAAATATAATGGTATTACTGATGAGGCTATCAAGCGGAGGCTTTTCCCATTCTCTCTGAGGGACAAAGCTAAGGACTGGTTACATTCTTTACCAGCTGGGTCCATCACTACTTGGGAAGATCTTGCGCAAAAATTTCTGGTAAAGTTCTATCCAATGGCCAAAACTGCAGCTATGAGAAGTGCTCTTACTCAGTTTGCCAACAACAAGGAGAATCTATGTGCGAAGCTTGGGAGCGCTACAAGGAGATGTTGAGAAAGTGTCCACATCATGGTATACCTGACTGGATTGTGATCACTGGTTTCTACAATGGTTTGGAGGCCCAATCTCGGCCCATGCTCGATGCAACTTCTGGAGGCACTTTGTGGGCCAAAATCTATATTGGGGCCTATAATCTTATTGAAACTATGGCTGCAAATGAGTATCAAAACCCAACTCAAAGGATGATGCTGGGAAGGTAGCAGGTATTCTGGAAGTTGATGCAGCTATAGCTATTACAGCGCAGCTTCAGGCGCTGTCTATGAAGGTCGATTCTTTAGCCAACTATGGAGTAAATCAAATAGCTAGTGTCTGTGAGCTTTGTGCAGGCTCTCATGCTATAGATCAGTGTTCTTTTATTAATAAATCTGTTCAGTATGTGAACAATTTTCAGAGACCACAGCAGCCTGTGTTCACTATTTATCATCCTAATAACAGAAATCATCTCAATTTCAGCTGGAGCAATAATCAGAATGTTGTTCAGCAGCCATATCAGCAAGCTGTAAGTAAACAGTTTAATCCACCTGGATTCCAGCAACCTCGGCAATTTCCTCAAAGGCAATCATATCCTCAACAAGGAGGTGCTGCTCTACCTTCTAGTGCTGATTTTGAGGAGTTAAAGCTGTTATGCAAAAGTCAGGCTGTTTCTATCAAGACCTTGGAAAATCTAATTGGACAAATAGCCAATGCCTTGCTCAATCGTCAACCCGACACACTTCCCAGTGATACCGAAGTGTCAGGCAGGAAGGAAGCCAAAGAGCAAGTCAAAGCTGTCACCTTAAGGTCTAGAAAAGTTGTTGATGCCGAAAGAGCAAAAGATGGATAAGTTGAAGTTATAGATGAAGAAGGTATGCAAAAGGAGAAAGAGGGGGGATCAAGAAAGACTATTGTTGAACACACTCTTCCCGAGGGTAATACAGGGGAGAAGCAGCTCTATCCTCCATCGCCTTTTCCTAAGCGATTGCAAAAACAAAAGTTAGACAAGCAATTTGGTAAGTTTCTGGAGGTGTTCAAGAAACTTCACATTAACATACCTGTCGCTGAGGCTTTGGAGCAAATGCCTATTTATGCGAAATTCATGAAAGGTATTCTTTCAAGGAAGGTGAAACTGGATGATCTTGATACCGTTGCTCTAATGGAAGAGTGCAGTGTCGTGTTGCAACAAAAGCTACCTCCAAAGCTTAAGGATCCAGGTAGCTTCACCATTCCTTGCACCATTGGCAAGTCGTCATTTGACAAGCGCCTTTGCGATTTGGGAGCAAGCATCAATCTAATGCCGTTGTCTATCTTCAAAAAGCTGAATTTGCCTAATTCGAAGCCCACCTACATGTCTCTACAATTAGTTGATCATTCGATTACATACCCACGAGGCATCGTGGAGGACGTGCTAGTAAAAGTGGACAAGCTCATCTTTCCTGCAGATTTTGTCATTCTGGATATCGAGGAAGATAAGAAGATTCCCATAATCTTGGGAAGACCTTTCTTGGCTACAGGCCGTACCTTGATAGATGTGTAAAAAGGTGAACTCACTATGAGGGTGCAAGATCAAGATGTTAAATTCAATGTGTTCAATGTGATGAAATTCCCTACGGAAGATGAGGAGTGCTTCAAGGTGGATTTGGTCGATTCTGCAGTTATTTTAGAACTTGATCATGTGCTAAGGTCTGATGCCTTAGAAAAAAGCCTTATTGGGGGATTTTGACAGTGAAGATGACGAAAGCAATGAGCAGCTACAATATCTAAATGCTTCTCCTTGGAAATGAAAGCTAGACATGCCATTTGAATATCTGGGAAATACTGATCTCAAGAATGCTGAGGGAAAGCTCAAACCATCTATTGAGGAAGCACCTACTTTGGAGCTTAAACCATTGCCTAAACACTTAAGGTATGCTTTTTTAGGTGATGCATCTACTTAGCATGTTATTATTACATCTAACCTTTCAGGTAGTGATAAGGACAAGCTCTTGAGGATTTTGAGAGAATTAAAATCGGCCATCGGATGGACTATAGCAGATATTAAAGGGATCAGCCCTTCGTACTGCATGTATAAAATTCTGCTAGAGGAAGGTAGCAAGCCAATTGTTGAGCAACAACGAAGGCTTAATCCCATCATGAAAGAAGTGGTGAAGAAAGAAATTCTAAAATGATTAGATGCAGGAATCATATATCCTATTTCTGATAGTTCTTGGGTGAGCCCCGTGCAATGTATACCTAAGAAAGGAGGTATTACAGTGGTAGAAAATGAAAAGAACGAGCTCATCCCTACTCGAATAGTCACGGGATGAAAGGTATGCATGGACTACAGGATGTTGAATAAAGCCATGAGGAAGGGTCACTTCCCTCTTCCATTCATTGATCAGATACTTGACAGGTTGGCTGATTATGAGTATTATTGTCTTCTGGACGGCTATTCGGGATACAATCAGATTTGCATTGCACCAGAAGATCAAGAGAAGACGACTTTCACTTGTCCATTTGGCACGTTTGCTTTTCACAGAGTTTCTTTTGGCTTATGTGGTGCACCTGCCATTTTTCAGAGATGCATGATGGCTATATTCTCCAATATGATTGGAAATAATGTCGAAGTGTTTATGGATGACTTCTCTGTCTTTGGACATTCATATGATGAACGCTTGAATAATCTCCGTTTGGTACTCAAAAGGTGTGCTGAAACCAATCTAGTGCTCAATTGGGAAAAATGTCACTTCATGGTGCAACAAGGCATCATTCTTGGGTATAAGGTCTCCAGTAAAGGTCTTGAGGTGGATAAAGCCAAGGTGGGCATCATTGAAAATCTTCCGCCACCTATTTCTATGAAAGGAATCCGTAGCTTTCTTGGTCATGCGGGTTTTTATCGGCATTTCATCAAGGACTTCTATAAGACATCTAAGCCGTTGTACAACTTGCTCGAAAAACATGTGCCTTTCAAATTTGATAAAGAATGCTTGGCGGCATTCTAGACTCTCAAGAAGAGTTTAATCACCGCACCAGTTATCACGACACCGGATTTGAGAGAACCTTTTGAGATGATGTGTGATGCAAGTGATTATGCAGCGGGAGCAGTTCTTGGGCAGCAAAAGACTAATACCTTTTACGTGGTCTACTATGCTACTGAGATGCTAAATGGAGCCCAACTGAACTACACCACTACTGAGAAGGAGCTCTTGGCTATAGTTTTTGGTTTTGAAAAATTTTGATCTTATCTACTTGGGACAATGGTGACAGTGTTCACTGATCACGCTGCCATCCGATATCTGGTCTTAAAGAAGGATTCGAAGCCTAGACTTATTCGTTAGGTTCTCTTGGTACAGGAATTCGAGTTAGAGATCAAGGATCGAAAAGGTAATGAAAATCAAGTAGCTGACCTTCTCTCTAGATTGGAGAATCCCGAGTCTACTTCACATGATAAGACATTGATCTATGAATCTTTTCCGGATGAGCAGTTGTTCGCAATTCAAGACGAAGAGCCATGGTTCGCAGACATTGTGAACTATGTTGTTAGCAATATAATGCCTCATAATATGAATGTGGCTCAAAAGAAGAAGTTTCTGCATGAGATGAAGTGGTACATGTGGGATGAACCATATTTGTTTAGACAAGGAGCTGACCAGATCATCAGGAGATATATCCCCTTCTGTGAGACGGAGGGGATATTACGAGACTGTTACTCTATAGTTTATGGTGGACATTATGATGCTGAAAAGACAATAACTCGTATTCTTCAAGCAGGTTTTTTCTGGCCTACGTTGTTTAAGGATTCACATCAGTTCATTTTAAGGTGTGATCGTTGCCAAAGAGTTGGGAATCTTACCAGAAAGAACGATATGTCTTTAAATGTGATGCCTGAAGTTGAGGTCTTCGATGTTTGGGGAATCGATTTCATGGGACCATTTATCTCATCCTGCAATAATCAGTACATCTTGTTGGCAGTCGATTATGTCTCGAAATGGGTATAAGTCAAGGCTCTACCGACTAATGATGCAAAGGTAGTGTTGAGTTTTCTTCATAAGCAGATATTCACAAGATTTGGAATGCCACTAGTTATCATAAGTGATGAAGGGTCGTATTTCTGCAATCGTAAGTTCAGTTCTATGATGCAACACTACAATGTGAATCATCACATTGCTACTGCCTATCATCCGTAAACTAATGGTCACGCTGAAGTGTCTAATAGAGAGATCAAGCACGTTCTAGAGAAAGTAGTTTGTACGTCAAGGAAAGATTGGTCTTTGAAGCTCGATGAAGCTATTTGGGCTTATAGAATAGCATACAAGACTCCACTTGGGATGTCCCCGTTTCAACTTGTCTATAGTAAGGGATGTCATTTACCTGCGGAGCTTGAGCATAAGGCTTATTGGGCATTGAAGAAGTTAAACCTTGATCTAGATGCGGCTGGGAAGAAGCGAATGCTTCAGTTAAATGAACTTGATGAATTTTAACTTCAAGCGTACAAAAACAACAAAATGTACAAGAAAAAGGTAAAAAGGCGGCATGACAGGAAGCTATCGCCTAAGTCATTCGTACCGAGGAAACAAGTTCTTCTATTCAACTCTCGTCTCCGACTTTTTCTTGGAAAGTTGAAATCAAGGTGGTTTGGACCATTTATCGTCAAAACTGTGTTTCCGCATGGAGCGGTGGAGATTTTTGAGAACGATCCGGGCCAAGCATGCAAAGTAAATGGTCAGAGATTGAAGCACCATTATGGGGATACGACAAACCGTGAAGTGGTTAGTGCCGTTTTATTGACAACTTGATCGCATTACTCTACGTCAAGCTAATGACGTAAACGAAGCACTTCTTGGGAGGAAACCCAAGATATGAGACCATAGGACACCTTAGAACTTAGTACTTTATCCAAAAACCCAAAAAAATCAAAAAAAAGTTGGCAGAATTTTTTTTCCAGAAGCCTTGCAAGCGTCTGCCTGCTAGGATCAGGTGGCCGCGCGCTAGCAGGGGACCGCTTGTGCCCCTGAATTTTGAAAAATCGTTTTCAGCCTATATATAAAAAAACACAAAAACCAAAAACAAAAACCACAGCGCCCATATCACCCATTACCCCATAATTTCTTCTCCAATATTAGCCACAATCCCCACTCTTAGTCAAATTCAACCCCTAATCTTGCTGTATATATATATACAACCTCTCCATACACATCCCATACACTTTCAACTCTACAAAATCTCTCCTACACACCAACACAAATTCTCCAACTCTTATTCTCAGTTTTCATTGCCCCAAAGAGATCACGAACTGTGGGTAGCAGCAGCACCAACCCAATTGCTACTGATTCTTCAAGGAATACTGCTGCGAGGCCCCGATTGTTGGATGGGGCTGCTAAAGAAGAGTACACCAAGCTTCTTACTAAGCCTATTATGAGGGAGAGGGGGTTCTTACCATCAGGGAGGGATGGTGATTTGCTACCGATGATTGTTGAGAAGGGATAGATTACATTCGGCGAGTCACCTGAGGCGGTTCTGATGAGTATTGTTCGCGAATTCTATGCGAACGCCAAGGCCAACAAGAATGGGTTTTCTGTTGTTCGTGGGCTTATTGTTGATTATCAGCCTGAGGTGATTCGCTGGGTAATTGGACAGTGACAAAGGAAGCCACAAGAGGAGCATTGGAATGAAAAGTCCCCTAAGGACTTTGATATGGACTTGATTATTGCTACTCTCTCTCGGCTGGGCACAGTGTGGATATTCAAAAGGGGAACCAATGAGTATCGTAATTTCCCTGATGTCACGATGAACAGGTATGCTCATGCTTGGAATGCATTTATGTGTGCTAATATTCTTTCTTCCGTGCATTCACATGAGGTTATAGTAGAGAGGGCAAGATTATTATGGGGAATTCTGAATGATGAATATTATGTGGACCTTGGTGAGTACATCTACCAAGGGATTTTGAAGTTTTTGAAGGGGAAATCACAGTACTCTATCGCGTATGCCTCTATTGTCACAAAGCTTTGCAAGGCATGTGGAGTCCAGTGGCCTTCATATGAGCAGCTGCAGATGCCGGCCACTCCTATTGATTCATCAACGTTGAATGCGATGCAGGAGTGGACGGGTGGAGAGCCAGAGTCACATGGTTTGGGGTATCACCTTCCGGGAGGAGTTCCAGCAGCTGGTGCTACCATGGCTAGGCCCAGTTAGGCTCAGGGAGAGGCAGGTTCTTCAAGAGCTCAGGGAGGAGATGGTTCGAGATTGGCTGATGTCCAGTACAGAAGGCTTTCCAGGAGGATGGATGTGATGTATGAGTCGCAGAGTCGATTTGCGCAGGAGCTCACCCAAGCACTTGGGACTGCATTTAGAGGCCTTGGAGCTAACATCTAGTGGCCCGTTTATGGTGAGGATTCTGCTTATCCACCTCCTAACACTCCACCCTCTGAGGGTGATGATGATGATGATTCATCTGAGTAGGTATACCCTGTGTTCCTTTCTATTACCTTCACTGGGGACAATGAAGATTATAAGTTTGGGGGTGGTAGTTAAGGAACATATTTGTGTGTGTGTCATGTAGTTGCATTTTCATGATTAGTTTAGCTTATTTAGTTGCATATTTTTGCATATTTTTGCCATATAGTTTTTTATATAGTTTTATTTATTTTATAGCTTTAATTATCATGTCATATAGCTCATGCATATACCATGATCCCTTTGTGTTGCTTTACCGATTAATATGTGATATTGATGCGAGTGTAGTGATAGCGATAGAGTGATGTTGAATCTTGTTAGGTTGACATGCATGCTAGAAACACTTGTAATTTCACTAAGTCTTAGAGTATGCTTAAGGACTAGATTATTGTCATGATTTGATAGTTTTTGAGGTTAATCTATTGTTTATACTTAGAATACATGATGGGCTCTTAATGATAAAAGACATGAAAAGATAAAAATTGGAAAAATTTGGAATTCATTGCTAGTTGTGGCTAGGCGTCAAATGGCTAGTAGTCAGCTCGTATTGTATACGAGTAGTCTAGGGTTGAGCAAGATGGAGCGAAACGCACTTGCTCAGAAATTGAAAAAAAATAGAAAAAAGAAATGAAAAAAATTGGTTTAATGCAAATTGATCATGAGTGAGCTCTTTGGTATTCGAGTTATTAAGTTCTTAGGGGACTTTGTGCCTAGTGACCTAAGGCTTTTATAGTCTGGGATCCGCTAACCTAACGCTCGCTAAATGGGTACCATTGCATAAGTCTTTTGTGGGCCTCACTCATTGCACGATCAAATAAACATTTGTTTTATGTGTTGAATAAAAGCATGATTCCGTAATAAACTCCAATAATCTTTAAGTGTTATAAGTCATTTTGTGTCTAGAATATATTCTGCATATAAGCTTGTGATTGCCTTGAGGATAATTAAGTTATGGTGATTGATCTAGTTTCGAAGCATATCTGTTAAGCATTCACACACACCACGTTTCTAGTTGTATGTTAGCTTGCGTGATTTGATTGATCTTTAGTCGGCGAATTGCATTTATTGATATGTCATGTGTTGGTTGGTTTAGTTATCGCGATGGGGATCGCTGCATTGATATAGTTGCATTCATGCATGTTTTTATTCTGAGTTTGAGTCTGTGACACTTGAGGAAAAGCATCGATTTAAGTTTGGGGGTGTGATAAGTGGCATTTTATACAACTTAGAGCGTCTCATAACGGCTTGAATTGGTGTCTTGAACTCGAGTATTTTTTGTATTTGACGCATTTTCGAGTGTTTTTGCATTTCAGGGTATAACTTGCTTAGATAGGTGGATTTTATCAAAATAAGCTTAAGGAAGTGCTTGAGATCAGTCTAGGGATGATGAGTGAAGAAATCAGCAAAAATAGAAGAAACCCAAGGATTTTTCCAAAAAGGTTGCAGGCACCCGCCTGATAGCAGGCGCCCGCCTGGAGGATGCAGGCAGAAAATTAAAATCTGGATTTTATAATTCGAGTATGATTGGGCTTCTGTTAGTGCTGGTCTCTTGGGTTATTATATAAACCTTATGGGAAGACATTTTCTAGAGAATAGGGGAGATAATCGAGAGCAAAGGCAAGAAGATCGAGAAGACCGTTTTAGCACTCAACAACGAAGAAGAGGAAGCATACATTTATCTTGTGATTCTTTTAATTCGTTGTAACTGTGGATGCTAGTTTTCTTTATGCTTTGAACCTTAATACTCTTATGACGTACTTCATTATTTATTAAGTATTTTTATTAGTTTATATCGTTGTGTTATTATCATGCTTTCATATGACCCCATGGTGATGATGAGTTCCATTATGGGCTAATCGTGATCATGGGATCCTAGAGGATTTACTATGGATTTCTTTAGTTAATTGTTTAATACCTTGGTATGTGGTGATTTTATGATATATAGCATAGGTTGTGCTTATTCGTCTTATGTGCGTCACGAACATGTAAGACAGCCTGTTAATCTCTTGTGAAGCGAAAGTGAATCTTGAGATTTAGAACTTGCCATGCTAGCATATGTTCGTGTATTGTATGCATGATTAGTGGGTAACTTTAACCGTTTTACTTGCCCTGTGTAATCATAATGAATAACTTGCGCTTAAATCGTTATGTTGTCAAATTCTGTAGACATATATGGTCTCAACATAATTGATGCCTATTCAACTTCTATCTTAATTGTGGATGCTTGGTAGAATGATATTCGTACAACGAAAGTTGGCATTTATCAGTTTCGTGTTGTTCGATTAATATCATCACCATTACATGCTAAGGGTAATAGCAGTGACTATTGAATGAAGTAGTAATGAAGTTATGATCTCATGTGTGTTTAATATTGTTAATTCAAGTGTTTAATTCCCGAAGTTAATATTAGTTAACCAATCTTAATTGTTATTGTCTTGACATTGAATAATAATCATACATTGGTGAATAAGTGTTAATTAGATATAATTAATCAGAGTCGCTGTGGGAACGAACTAGAAATCATTCAATATTACTTGCGAATGCGTATACTTGCATGAATTATTTAGCGCATGCTTTGTGCCTAACATCAGTCACAGGTGTTTCTGAGCCATCAACCTCACAACCTCAACAACCTCACATTCTCACCAACTGGTGGCAAGAATCTGTCTCTCAACCCACATCTGTAGATGATCTCTTAGTGGAGCAGATTTCTGGACTGGAAAACATCTCTGAACATCCACAAGAAGTATATGAGCAGTCACAAAAGTGCACAAATCTCAACTCAAGGCTTTTCACCTTTTTGGTAAAGCTCTTGAAGTCAAATTGACTGGTCATGAAGACAGGATGAGGAAGATGGTAAAGGAAAAGATGGATGAAATCATTCCCTCTCAAACGGATATCAAAAATCAATTCAAACACTTCTCAGACCAAATGTCCAGATATGATCTCAGTGGTATAGATAAAAGCATGACACAAGTCAAGCACTCATTTGTTTCCTTGCACCATCAAGTTCAAAATCATATCACCAACTCTAATGACACAAGGTTGAAGTTGGATCAGATGCACACTGTAAGATACACTCCTTCTCCTTTGGTCATGGATGAAATTCAGAAATTTCTGTAAGCTACATTTGGGTCATCTACTACTGTCTCTACATCAAACTCCCATTAACCTGCATCTACTTCAACAAATCTACAGATTCAATCTCTACAAGGTCAAGTCATAGCATTGCAAGACTCCAACTCTTATCTCACTGCACAAGTCCATGCCTTAACTTCTCTAGTCAAGAGTCAACAGACTAACATCCAGACCCTGGTGGAATCTCACAAGCATCTTCAAATACAAAACTCATTTGTCTTGGGTGCCATCATGGGGAAGCTCAACATTGCACTTCCTGCCTTACCTGAACAGATTAGACCAGAAATTTCATCTCCTCTTCTCATGCCAGTTTCCAAGACTAAGGGGGAGATTGAGGCTAGGATTACACAATCCAGGGATGCTACACAATATCAAAAGTCTGCTCGGGAGGGACAAATCTCACATACTCAAGTTGATGATAGCAACGAAAGACTACTGAGAGCTGCAGAAGGATCTAATCAAGATCAGAAATTCAATGATCTTCTAGCAGCACTAAGAGTGTCTCTTCAACAAAACTACATGAGTTTCAAGAAAGCTTTAGGCTAGAATATAAATTTTGTAAGAGCAGTGGTGGTGGAGATTGATAACTTTCTACAGAAGAGAATTGTGATGAACATCAATGATGGTGGGGTAGACAGATGTCTTCAGGTTACTTTGGAATGCCTTCAGACATTGAGGGCATCTGAAATTGGATGTTATGATTGACAAAGTCCACCAAGTAATTCCTGAAGACACTCAAGTTTGACATGAGCTTAAAAAGGCACAGGTAGCAGCTTTTCCAGAAGCCTATCTATCTCCAAACAAGGGAATTGTTTATGTCTGCCCATTCACCAAGAAAGACAAGCATCTCTATATTCCTAAGCATTGTGTCAGATCAAATTTAAGGCTGCTCAAGACTCTACAATCTCATTTGAAGATCAAGAAGAGCAAGAAAGATGAAGATATTGAGATGATAAAAATCTTGGAAAGATACCTGAGAGATTATGACAACATGTTGCCAGCTACTAAGTACAATCTAAGGAACGATGAGGATGATGATGAGCAGAAAGATGACCAAAAACCTTCTGGCTCAAATTCAAGTCAATCGAAGGCAACTGGCAGCAAGGTCAAGAAGCAGGAGGAGAAGAAGAATGATGAGAAGAAAAAGGGAAGTGAGAGGAGAACTAAAAAGGCTCATGATAGCTCAGAACCACATCAATCCCTAAAAATCCAAACACAATTAGCTCAAACCTCAGCTTAACCTTTGACATCAACTATCTCAAACATCAAACCACCTTCAATCTCAAAGCCAAAATTTCTGTACAAACAAACAGCCAACTCTTTCCTAAAAATCCCAATAACCACAAGCCAGACAAATCTCAAGAAAATCACAACCCTACCCTTAACCAAGCCTTCACTTAAAGTTAATCTTAAATCTATTGGACCTAGCCTAAGAAAGTCAAGCCTACAAAGAAAGGAGAAGTCATTGAAAGGGCCATCTGGAATTGCTTCAAGCAATCTGACTTTCTACCTCAAAATTGGTGCATCTCAGATGAAGACCATTTTCAACAACTTGTTGAGGAAATGGTCAAAGTCTGGATCGTATCTCTTAGGCAAGTTAGAATTTTCTATGAAGATGGTTCCTTCACCTTTTTTGGCAATAAATTAATGGACTCTCTTTCAACCACATAAATTAAGAGAATAATAAGCTTGCTAAAGAACAAGGATACTGCTACAAGGGCATGGAGATCAGTTCTAGCTGAATGGTTAATTGAAAGGGAGGAAACAAAGAAAAAAGATGAGGCTGAAGCTGAAGAGAGAAGGTGGAAGTATGATGAAGAAATAGAGATATATATAAAAAGATCAGAAGAGCTAAAGGCCAAACGAATGAGCAAAATTTCTGAAGATGGGAAATTTCTAAACATTAAAGCTGGTGGATTCTCAACGTTCAGAATAGATTTACTAAAAAGTGGTTATCCTAAGGTAACAAGACAAAAACTTTTAGAAGCTCTAAGTGGAACACCTATCATAGAAGAACTTGAAATTTTAGATCACTTGAAGGATTTACTTAGAGAAGAAGTAGACACAAAAACTATCTTTACCTAATACTTGTAACCATTGAATCTTGTAAATCTTATGTTGTACAAAAGTTGTAATTCTATCAAGCTTTGTGTATTAATTTTATTTTCCATCATTTTAAACTTGGGGTTAGTCTTGTTAACAGGCATGAATTTCTGTTAAGCAATCTTCTCATAAATTGGGGAAGATTGTTGTATAAGACATGCATGTACTTAAACAAGACTAAGACATTTTGTCAACCCTAAGTAAGTTGTTTTGTTATCTTAATTTGCATTTTGTACTTGTAACACTCAAAATCTGTAAAAATATCAAAGGAGCAGACTGGAGTCTTTTTCTATAAACAGTGTCAAGCCTAAAAATTCTATCTGGAAGAAGATCATGAAGATCATGCCTTAGAAGAATTATGAAGAAGCTTGGAGTTGAATAAATCTGTTTTAGGAAAAATATTCTAAGTCAAGATCTCTACAAGTCACAGATTTAGTGTTATAGAGAAGTCATTCGGGAACTCCAGAATGACTTATAAAAACTCAGGAAAGCTTATAGAGAACTCAGAGATATCGACAAACCAAATTGAACACATAAAGATTGGAGATATCGATAATTCATTTCTTCACTAGAGAACTCAGAGTTATCGATAAGTCAAAATTCATTAGAGAACTATGAGTTATCGATAAGTCAAATTCCACTAGAGAACTTAGAGATATTTATAAGTCAAAATTCACTAGAGAACTCTGAGATATCGACAAGTCAAATTTGACTAGAGAACTCTCAGATATCGACAAGTCAAGAAGTCACTGGAGAACTCAGAGATATTGATAAGTCAAAGTGAAGATATGAAGACTAGAGATCTCGACAAGGCAAAATTCTCTTATAAAGAACTGGAGACCTCAACAAGCCAAATTAAATATAGAGTACTAGAGATCTCGATAAGCCAATATAATTATCGAGATGTCAAGTTCTCTATAGACCAAAACTGGAGATCTGGAGGTAAAATCTCAAAGTACAAAATTATAGATCAGTTCAATATCCAAGATTAATAATCAACAAACAATACAAACAGTTGGATTGATAAGTCTACAAAAAACAGCTTCAAGGATGTGCAAGATTAATGGTAATGATTAACTGACAAAGGAAGATCAAGATAATCACAGGATGCTAAAGATATGCTAAGCCAGAAATAGAAGATATACTTTTCTATAAATGAAAATGACAAGTGACTGTTTACAAAAGCTAATAGCATGTTTTATTATACACTGTGTAAACCAGTAGTTAACTGATTTATAAAGTTAACACTGGTCCTTTAGTTAGCTGTAACAATTGAGATTGAAAATCTTGTAACACTCTCAAGAAGAAGCTAAGCTCTTTATCAACAAAGAGCCTAGAAATTTTGTAGCAAAACATTCTTAATATTAATATAAAATTAAGTGAGTTTTGAAGATTTGTGTTCTTTATTTACAGCAAGCTTAATTTCTGCATGAACATATTTTTACTACAAGATTTAATTTACTTTGTTCAACCATAAAAGATCAAGAAAAGCTCAAAAATAGTAAAACACATTCACCCCCTCTGTGTGTTATTCATTTCCTAACATATTCTTTCCTTACCAGCTACATCTAAATCAAGGTTTAACTTCTTCAAAGCCTAATACGCCTTATGCTCGAGCTCCACAGGCAAATGACAACCCTTACCATAAACTAATTGAAACGGCGACATGCCAAGTAAAGTTTTGCATGCTGTTCTATACACCCAAACAGTTTCATCAAGCTTTAAAGACCAATCCTTCCTTGATGGACACACAACTTTCTCCAAAATGCGCTTTATCTCTCTATTAGATACCTTAGCTTGACCATTAGTGTGGCGCCCTCCATACCCGGGTCAGAAGTTTGGGGTCCACACACACACCTTATTTATAACCTATTTATAACAATAATAAAGATAATAATAATATGCAGTGACCCTACTAACCAACTACCACGGACCACAACAGGTTAAAGTATGCACACAAGCCAAACACACCTACTTATATTACAAACATTCAAATCCCAACTATTCCAAACTCATAACTGAGTATTAAACATTATTACAAACTTTTACAAACTTAAATTATCCCAAAAGAAGCCTACTAGCTTAGCTCGATCAACCTGAACCCCTAGCTCTCGCGTTGGACCGGGGATCCTCGGTACCAACCGGTTCCTTCTTAACTGGAAAAAAACATAAACAATATCACACAAATGAGCTAACTAGCTCAGCAAGTCACAATGACAAAATTGAGAATAATGATCATCAGGTAAATATGATTATGATATCAAGTGAACAATGGATTATGATTTAGAATTGGATATTATATTTTCATGTTAAAAACCAAGGTTAGGTTGCTGATCAGTCACGCACTAACCCCGAGCAAAGCACACGGCACTGCTCTAACTACTGGATCCAAGGCACACATTGGCCTAACTTGACCATTATATGGTCTGACCACGAATCTGGTCCACAATTTTATAAACCAATCCAATTCTAACATAATAACATAATAAGCAATAATAAACAATAACTAGAATCATTAACAACATTTGACGTTCAATAATGAAATGGTTTTAATCTGCATAAGGATCAAAAGAGCATTTTCAAAGTTTGGATGCTAGGTAATGAAAGAATTGGATAACAATGAATTAGGTTTCAGTGCTTCAAAGCACTTGCAATATAAAACAGGAATATCAATCACGACAATATCTCGAGAAAGTTCAGAACACTTGCCTGGTACTAGATTACTATACTACACTTTCTCTCAATCACCACTGTTTTACTCCTTGACTATTTGTTTCCCTTTCCTACGCCTTGCCTCTTCTGCTCATATATCATAAGCATCTATCAATATTTAACTCATACGATTCTATTTGACACATGCTTCTATCTACCCTTCGTTTCACTCAAATCCGATTAACGGATTGAAAGTTACGCAATAAACAAGTAAATATCGAATAGACAGACCGACAGTCTACCAACAAGTTACATATAACACATAACACGTCACATAATCAATAATATATTATTTATAAAGAAGTCTCTGGTCATAAACAGGCTTTTAGGTACTTAAAATGATTTTTAAAACATTTTTCAGAATTAAAACGAATCGTTGGATCAATATTGGAATAATAAACAGGGTTCGGCTGGCCAATTCTGGCTTCGAAATAATTTTATAATAATTATGGAGCTTTGAAAATAATTCAAAATAGTATTTTAAACCTCGAAACTATTTTTCAGAATTTTTAAATCATTTTTAGTAATTAAATCAATTAATCAATTAATTTTTGAATTAATTGACTAATTAATCAATTAAAAATTAACTGAAATTAATTAACTAATTAATTCAGATTTATTTTTGAATTAAAAATAATTTTTTGAATTAAAATAATAATTTTAGAATTTTCAGAAATTAAAATCGAATTTTTATAATAAAAATAAATAGTAAATATGATTTTTGAATATTTTTAAAACAGGAATCCTAAATTTCCAAACTCTGGAAACTTCAGGGACCAAACTTCATCGTCCCCAAAAGTCCAGGTACGAAACTGTAGTTTATAGCCCCCCCCCCCCCCCCCCCCCCGTCGCCGGAAAATACAGGGTTGCCGGAGAATTCGATTCCGGCACCCTCACCTCACCATCTGCTCCAGATTTACACTAAAGAACATCAAGAATCTATTCGTGCAATCAAAACACATCAATAACCCCAAACTTGGCCGAAAATTGGCCAAGAACATTGCCGGTTTCTGGCGAAACATCAAAAATTTAAAAAGACAACTCCCTACGATTCAAGCATCCTCTGTTAACGACCTATATACCAATCGATTACAAATTTCATGAGGAACATAATCCACTATAAATCAACAGCTAATAACCCCTAAATCAAGAAGCCCCAAATTTCAATTGAAAACATTCATACGGGTTATAAACCCTAATTTTAAAATTCGAGAATTAAACCCACTTTTGAGCATGTTATTGAACTCCAAATCAGACGTATGACATATGAAAATCATCAGGAAAACAAGCTCTACAACATGCAATCATCAAATCATATAAACAATCATCCGAACAAAAATTCATATTTTTAGTAAAAATAATTCGAAATTAAATTAAAATATAGAAAAATAACCTTGATTTCTACAGTTCTGAAACTTTAAGAAACTGAAAGAACACCTTAAAACCTCTGTTTTGGTTACTCGAGCGTTCCAAACGGAGATCAATAACACCTTCAATTTGGGGTTTGATTTTCAGAAGGGTTTATGAATATAAGGATTTTCTCTGAAAATTATATAATTATCTGTCTGCAAATGATTTTGATACGAAATAAAATACGGAAAAAGGCTATTTATAATTACGGAAAATTAATATCCCGTTGGATCATTCCGGATATAAAACGGTACATTTATTTATAAAAACTGATCCAACCGGTATCGGTTTTCGGGACAGTTATCCAAATCAATACAATTTGTACTGCGGTCTTGGTCTCAGCGACTGGTTACACGTACTACGAGGTGATAATTGAGATAGTTTAATAAAAAGCTCCCGTTTATCAAAAATACGAGTTTTATTGATTTACCGAAACGAATATTGTATCGAAAATGTTGCGCCGGGACCCGCGCAGGACAAACCGTACGCCGGATCGAAAAAGTCGAAACATGGAATATGCTTGGAATATTACAATTAGGTTAGGAAGGAATTCTCGGAAGAGTTTCGGGTTCCAAAAATGTAACAACGGATGACGTCGGTTGGTTCCCGTTTTTATAAAATAGATTTTAAATACTCGGAAAAAGATTTTATAAATTGCATATGATCCTTATAAATTCATAAATCAACGTAAAAATAATTAGGAAGATATGACAATTATCTATATTTAATTTTGGACATATAAAAATTAAAATAGTCAATTAATAATATTTTTAAACATCCAAACACATTTAACACTTAACATTTAATTCACAGAATGGATACTAAACACATATATTAATTATTTATTAACAAAAATAATTACACGATATATCCCGGATATTACATCCTTCCCCCCTTAAAAGGATTCTTTCCTCAGAATCTCTTAAGAAAACAAATGAGGGTACTTTTTTCTCATATCACTTTCTAACTCCCGGGTTGACTCTTCAACCTTTGGGTTTCTCCATAATACTCTTACTAGCTTTACCACTTTATTTCTCAATACCTTCTCTCTTTTCTCTAAGATCTCTATCGGACTCTCTACATATGACAAATCTACCTGAAGCTCTATTGGCTCATATTCTATTACATGCCTGGAGTCTAGATTATATTTCTTAAGCATTGATACGTGAAAACATTGTGAATGTGCTCCATGTACGGAGGTAACGCCAACTCGTAAGCTACTTTGCCAACGCGCTTTAGAATCTCAAAAGGTCCGACATATCTTGGATTCATCTTTCCTTTCTTTCCAAACCTCGTTAGTCCTTTTCACGGTGATACTTTCAGTAATACCAAGTTTTCTTCTTCAAATTCCATGTCTTTCCTTGACTGGTCTGCATATTTCCTTTGACGGTCTTGTGCTGCTATCAATATTTTCTTGGTTACTTCAACAACTTCCTTTGTCTGCTGCACCAATTCAGGTCCAAGTATTTTGCGTTCTCCTATTTCGTCCCAATGCACTGGAGATCTGCATTTGCATCCATAAAGGGCTTTATAGGGTGGCATCCCAATACTGGCATGATAACTGTTGTTATAAGCAAACTCTACCAGAGGTAAATGCTCGTCCCAACTTCCTTTAAAATCAATAGCATAAACACGCAACATGTCCTCGATTGTCTGGATCGTTCTTTCACTTTGGTCGTCCGTCTGGGGGTGATAAGCCGTACTCATATTCAATTTCGTTCCCAAACATTCTTGAGAACTTTTTCAAAATCTTGAATTAAACCTTGGGTCTCGATCAGATATGATAGACACAGGAACTCCGTGACGAACTACAATTTCCTTCAGGTACATATGGACTAACTTGTCGAGCGAAAATCTTTCATTTATAGGCAGAAAATGAGCTGACTTGGTAAGTCTATCCACTATAACCCAAATGGCATCATGATTAGCCCTTGTCCTTGGTAATCCAACTATGAAATCCATGGCAATATGTTCCCACTTCCACTCTGGAATCTCCAATGGCTGTAGCAATCCACTTGGTCTTTGATGTTCGGCTTTAACTCTCTGACATGTATAACATCTGCTAACCCATTCTGCAATTTATCTCTTCATATCTGGCCACCAATAATTTTCCTTTAAATCTCTGTACATTTTGGTACTCCCTGGATGGATTGAATACCTTGAATTATGAGCTTCCTGTAAAATTTCATTCTTCAGCGCCGTCACCGGTGGAATCCGAATTCTTGAAGAAAACCTAAGAATACCTTGATCATCCTTCTGCGTGCACAATTCCTCACCTACCAAATGATTCATATCTTGATCCATTATATCTTCCTAACACTTCTTTATTTTCTCTAGCAACTCCGGCTGAAAAGTCACACTGTACACTTTTGCTTCATTAGGCCTGCAAACGTTAATCTCCAATTCCAGTTTCTGAAATTCCTTATATATCTCTTCAGGTACTGATAACATACTTAACTTTTCCTTCCGACTTAACGCGTCTGCTACAACGTTCGCTTTACCGGGATGATAATTAATCGAGCAGTTGTAATCCTTAATCAATTCTAACCATCTCATTTGCCTCATATTTAGTTCCTTCTGTGTGAATATATACTTTAAGCTTTTGTGATCCGTGAAAATCTCGCACTTTTCTCCATACAGATAATGTCTCCAAATTTTCAAAGCAAAAACTATGGCTGCTAGCTCTAAATCATGAGTAGGATATTTCTGTTCGTGTGGTTTCAATTGCCTTGACGCATACGCAATCACCTTATCGTGCTGCATTTAAACACATCCTAGTCCTTTGTGAGAAGCATCACTTTAAATTACGAAATTCCCTTGATCGTCTGGAAGTGACAAAACAGGTGCTGTGATTAATCGTTGCTTCAATTTCTAAAAACTTTCTTCGCACTTGTCGTTCCATGTAAACTTTTCATTCTTCCGTGTAAGCTTTGTGAATGATGTTGCAACCCTTGAAAATTTTTGAACAAATCAACGATAATATCCGGCTAATCCCAGGAAACTTCTTACCTCGGTGGGTGTTCTCGGTCTTTCCCAATTTGTAATTGCCTTGATCTTTGCTGGGTCCACTTTGATCTCTTCATTACTGACTATGTGTCCTAAGAACTGAACTTCCGGTAGCCAAAACTCACACTTCGAGAATTTAGCATATAACTTCTTTTTCCTTAAAATTTCCAAAGCTGTTCTCAAATGTTCTGCATGATCCTCTTCCGTTTTTGAATAAATTAACATATCGTCTATAAACACAATAACGAACTTATCCAAATACTCCTTGAAAATTCTGTTCATCAGGTCCATAAATGCTGCCGGAGCATTGGTCAATCCAAAAGACATCACTAAAAATTCATAATGTCCATACCTTGTTCTGAAAGCTGTCTTTGGTGTACCTTCTGGCTTGATCTTCAGTTGATGATATCCCGATCTTAAATCAATTTTGGAGAAAAACTTGGCTCCCTTTAATTGATCAAACAAATCGTCAATTCTGGGTAACAGATACTTGTTCTTGATTGTAAGCTTGTTGAGCTCCCTATAGTTGATACACAGTCTCATGCTTCCATCTTTCTTCTTAACGAATAATACCGGGGCTCCCCACGGGGATACACTGGGTCTGATTACTCCTTTCTCTAACAGCTCTTGCAATTGCTTCGCTAGCTCTTTCATCTCAACAGGCGCCATCCTATACGGGGCCTTAGATACTGGTTCTGTTCTAGGTGCTAAGTCGATTGCAAACTCAATTTCTCTATCTGGAGGAAGTCCCGGTAACTCGTCGGGAAACACGTCTGGAAATTCATTCACTACTGGAATATCTTCAAGTTTTCCTGGCTCCTGACTTCTGTCAATCACATATGCTACGAAATGCTCGCATCCTTGTCATAATAACTTCTTGGCTTGAATCATCGTTAAGAACTTCTTTACTTGTTTCTGACCCTTGAACGTTACTATTCTTTCATCTGGCGTTTTCACCATTACCTTCTTATTTCGACAATCTATCTGAGCATCGTGCTTAGATAACCAATCCATCCCTAATATAACTTCAAATTCCCCTAACTTAAATGGTATCAAATCTACACAAAACTTACTACCTGAAATCTCAATCTCACAATTCCCACAAACTTGATTAACAGATATTCGTTCTTGATTTGCCAATTCCATAGACATTATTTCATTTAAATACTCAACTGGACAATTTAACTTACTAACAAAATCTTGGGAAACAAACGATCGAGTTGCTCCCGAGTCTATTAAAACTTTGGCACATAAAGAATTCACATTAAGCGTACCTGCCACGACATCCGTATCCTGGATAGCATCCTTCATAGACATGTCAAAAACTCTAGCCCTTGGAGTCTCATTCACTGCTGGGGTAGATCCCATAATCCTTAATACATTACTGACTGGGGCTGGTGTCTTGCAATCCCTCGCTATGTGTCCTGGTGTCCCACATTTAAACACGTAAATCCAATGGTTGAAAACTTCACTGCTGGATTCCGGATAGGCTGATCCTTATTTGCTGGCTCTCTTGCTGGATGATTTCGGCACTCCCTTGAATAGTGCCCTTTCTGATTGCACTTGAAACAAACTACATTTAACTTATTACAAACTCCCCCATGCTTCTTTCCACATACTTGACAATCTGGAAAAGTTAATCTCAACTGATTTGGCTGATTCGCATTAACTGGACGGTTGCCCTGGCTTTCGTCGCTTGCATTTTGTCTCCTGAAATTAAAATTCCTCCCTGGCTGAAACTTGCCCTTCTTAAAATTTGGAAACTTCCCTGGTTGTGACTGACCTTCATTCCCTTCAAATTTCCTTTTCTTGCTTTCCTTTTCCTTCTGGGACATCTCACTCTCTGTCTCTGCTATCATAGCCTTCTGTACGAAACCTGCATAGGTATCCAATTCAAAAATGGCTACCTTCCCTCTGATCCATGGTTTCAAACCCTGCTGGAATCTTTTAGCTTTCTTCCTGTCAGTATCCACATACGACGACACATACCTTGATAATTCCTTAAACTTACTCTTATAATCTGCCACCGACATATTCCCTTGCTTTAATTCTAAAAACTTCAGCTCCATCTGATCTTGGACAAACTGAGGAAAATACTTTTCTAAAAACAATTCCTTAAACCTCTCCCAAGTAATAACATCTGTAGCTTCCAATGTCTTCACCATCTCCCACCAATAGGTGGCCTCATTCTTCAGATAGTAACTTGCAAACTCAACCTTCTGTTCTTCCTTTACTTTCACTAAGGCAAATGCCTTCTCTATTTCCTTTATCCAAACATTTGCTTCAATCGGCTCTAGGGATCCCTTGAATTCTGGTGGGTTTATTGTTTGAAAAGTTTTGAAAGTTACATGGGGATTGGTTTGTCTTGGTTGTTATTGTGCCAGGTGAACTATTTGTTGGGCCAAAATTTGGAGAATCTGGGCTATTGCTGGGTCCATGGGTCCTGGGTTCACATTTGGATTTGTATCATCTTGGTTATTGTTGTTGGTTTCTTCATTCTGGGTGTTGGTGCGGGTATTTCTTCTAGGAGGCATTTTTCTGTAAAGAATCAAACAACTTATTTAGCTTTTAAACCAAATTCTTTGTAGAAAAGAAAAGTTTTATAAAACAGAAATATCTCCTTTTTGAAAATAGTTATAACTAAGTAAATTGCATGTTTCTTTACAGAATATAAACAGTTATGAAAAACAGGATACATGGTATCACAGGGGTATAACTGGTGCAATAAATAAGGTAAAGTAAAACATGTGCAATAAAGTAAATGACAGTGCTGGAAAGGAAAAAGGTACTGATATATATAAATCAAAAGTTTTAGGTAGTACAAGCGTAAAGATGCTTCAGAAGTAAAAGCAAAAGGGTACAACAACCTACTCACTAGTCAACATAGCTAGTCTATAAATACAACTCAAAAGTCTACTGGTGCACACTACACACTACTGTACATACTATACAACCATCACAATACTGCTCGGCATCTCTGGATTTCTAACTCATGGCAAGTCTGGACCTCCAATCTCCTCAAGCTCCTCTAGAACCCACTTAGCCCACTCCACTAGGAAATCAGGGGTGATGTCCTCATGTGTAGCCTCAGCAATCCTCACTGCAGCTAATCTACGAAATGCCTGGAGCCTCTCTCTGAGTCGCCTCTCACCACTCCCAACCTCTCTGGTACGCATAATATGTAGTAACTCCTGAATCTGACCCTGTAGGAATCGCTGCTCCATAAGGCAAGCCTCAAACTGATGATATGGGACAGGATAGGAAGAGAACTGGAAAGGTACTCCTGTAACTGAGTGACTAGTAAAGCCTGAATCAGCAGGTGGGGGTCCTCTGATAGGTGGCCTCATGCCTGGGGGTGGAATAGCCTGCAGTGGTACGGGCTGCAACACAGGTGGAGGTAGTATAGCCAACACTGGTGGAACAACAGGACGTGGATCTGATGATGGTACTCCAACTAAAGGCTCTGAGTGATCAGCTGATACGGGAATAAAAGAGTCGGCCATCGCTGCTATATTAAATCATATCGTAATATAAGAATCTTGAATCATAACGCGAATTACACTAATACCTGTTATACCGAAGCACTCAACCTCTCGACGTTCAATCTTTCTATTCCTTACTTCTAATCCTAACCCTCTACCCATTCCCGTCAACCTATGCTTGTGTCAGTGACTTATAACCTATAGCTCTGATACCAAACCTATGGCGCCCTCCAAACCCGGGTCAGAAGTTTGGGGTCCACACACACACCTGATTTATAACCTGCTTATAACAATAATAAAGATAATAATAATACGCAGTGACCCTACTTACCAACTACCACGGACCGCAACAGGTTAAAGTATGCACACAAGCCAAACACACCTACTTATATTACAAACGTTCAAATCCCAACTATTCCAAACTCATAACTGAGTATTAAACATTATTACAAACTTTTACAAACTCAAATTATCCCAAAAGAAGCCTACTAGCTTAGCTCGATCAACCTGAACCCCTAGCTCTCGCGCTGGACTGGGGATTCTCGGTACCAACCGGTTCCTTCTTAACTGGAAAAAAACATAAACAATATCGCACAAATGAGCTAACTAGCTCAGCAAGTCACAATGACAAAACTGAGAATAATGATCATCAGGTAAATATGATTATGATATCAAGTGAACAATGGATTATAATTTAGAATTGGATATTATATGTTCATGTTAAAAACCAAGGTTAGGCTGCTGATCAGTCACGCACTAACCCCGAGCAAAGCACACGACACTGCTCTAACTACTGGATCCAAGGCACACATTGGCCTAACTTGACCATTATATGGTCTGACCACGAATCTTGTCCATAATTTTATAAAACAATCCAATTCTAACATAACAACAGAATAAGCAGTAATAAACAATAACCAGAATCATTAACAACATTTGACGTTCAATAATGAAATGGTTTTAATCTGCATAAGGATCAAAAGAGCATTTTCAAAGTTTGGATGCTAGGTAATGAAAGTTTGGATGCTAGGTTCGTGTTTGGGTATACAACAAATGATGGTCTAAAAAGAATCAGGTTTACGGCTCAAGATCAATAACTTGGAATCAAGGTTTAGGGTCAGTGCTTCAAAGCACTTGTAATATAAAATAGGAATATCAATCACGATAATATCTCGAGAAAGTTCAGAACACTTGCCTGGTACTAGCTTACTACACTGCACTTGCTCTCAATCACCACTGTTTTACTCTCTGACTATTTGTTTCCCTTTCCTACGCCTTGCCTCTTCTGCTCACATATCATAAGCATCTATCAATATTTAACTCATACGATTCTATTCGACACATGCTTCTATCTACCCTTTATTTCACCCAAATCCGATTAACGGATTGAAAGTTACGCAATAAACAAGTAAATATCGAATACACAGACCAACAGTCCACCAACAAGTCACATATAACACATAGCACGTCACATAATCAATAATATATTATTTATAAAGAAGTCTCAGGTCATAAACAGGCTTTCGGGTACTTAAAATGATTTTTAAAACATTTTTCGGAATTAAAACGGATCGTTGGATCAATATTGGAATAATAAACAGGGCTCGGCTGGCCAATTCTGGCTTCGAAATAATTTTATAATAATTATCGAGCTTTGAAAATAATTCAAAATAGTATTTTAAAGCTCGAAACTATTTTTCAGATTTTTTTTATTTTTAAGTAATTAAATCTAATTAAATAATTAATTAAAGTCAATTAATAATTAATTAAAGTTAATTAATAATTAATTAAATCAATTAATCAATTAATTTTCAAATTAATTGACTAATTAATCAATTAAAAATTAATTGAAATTAATTAACTAATTAATTCAGATTTATTTTTAAATTAAAAATAATTTTTGGAATTAAAATAATAATTTTAGAATTTTCAGAAATTAAAATCGAATTTTTATAATAAAAATAAATAGGAAATATGATTTTTGAATATTTTTAAAACAGGAATCCTAAATTTGCAAACTCTGGAAACTTCAGGGACCAAACTTCATCGTCCCCAAAAGTCCAGGTACCAAACTGCAATTTACACCCCCCCTTCGCCGGAAAATACAGGGGTGGCCGCAGAATTCGATTCCGGCACCCTCACCTCACCATCTGCTTCAGATTTACACTAAACAACATCAGGAATCTATTTGTGCAATCAAAACACATCAATAACCCCAAACTTGGCCGGAAATTGGCCAAGAACATCGCCGGTTTCCGGCGAAACATCGAAAATTTATAAAGACAACTCCCTACGATTCAAGCATCCTATGTTAACGAGCTATATACCAATCGATTGCAAATTTCATAAGGAACATAATCCACTATAAATCAACAGCTAATAACCCCTAAATCAAAAAGCCCCAAATTTCAATTGAAAACATTCATACGGGTTATAAACCCTAATTTTAAAATTCGAGAATTAAACCAACTTTTGAGCATGTTATTGAACTCCAAATCAGACGTATGACATATGAAAATCATCAAGAAAACCAGCTCTACAACATGCAATCATCACATTATACAAACAATCATCCGAACAAAAATTCATATTTTTAATAAAAATAATTCGAAATTAAATAAAAATATAGAAAAATAACCTTGATTTATGCTATTCTGAAACTTGAAGAAACTGAAAGAACACCTTAAAACCTCTGTTTTGGTTACTAGAGCGTTCCAAACGGAGATCAATAACACCTTCAATTTGGGGTTTGATTTTCAGAAGGGTTTATGAATATAAGGATTTTCTCTGAAAATTATATAATTATCTGTCTGCAAATGATTTTGATACGAAATAAAATACGGGAAAAGGCTATTTATAATTACGGAAAATAGTATCCCGTTGGATCATTCCGGATATAAAACGGTACGTTTATTTAAAAAAACTGATCCAACCGGTATCAGTTTTCGGGACAGTTATCCAAATCAGTACAATTTGTACTGCGGTCTTGGTCTCAGCGACTGGTTACACGTACTATGAGGTGATAATTGAGATAGTTTAATAAAAAGCTTCCGTTTATCGAAAATACGAGTTTTATTGATTTACCGAAACGAATATTGTATCGAAAATGTTGCGCCGGGACCCGCGCAGGACAAACCGTACGCCGGATCGAAAAAGTCGAAACATGGAATATGCTTGGAATATTACAATTAGGTTAGGAAGGAGTTCTCGGAAGAGTTTCGGGTTCCAAAAATGTAACAACGGATGACGTCGGTTGGAACCTGTTTTTATAAAATAGATTTTAAATACTCGGAAAAAGATTTTATAAATTTCATATGATCCTAATAAATTCATAAATCAACATAAAAATAATTAGGAAGATATGACAATTATCTATATTTTATTTTGGACATATAAAAATTAAAATACTCAATTAATAATATTTTTAAACATCCAAACACATTTAACACTTAACAATTAATTCACAGAATGGATAGTAAACACATATATTAATTATTTATTAATAAAAATAATTACACGATATATCCCGGATATTACAATTAGTCTGAGGATGGTAGGCTGTAGCAATGCGATGATTCACATTATACCTTTGCATCATGGCAGTGAACTTGCGATTGCAGAAATGCGATCCCTCATCACTAATTATGACTCTTGGAGTCCCAAACCTTGTGAATATCTGCTTATGAAGAAAATTCAGCACTACCTTTGCATCATTTGTTGGCAAAGCCTTGACTTTAACCTATTTCAAAACATAATCAATAGCCAACAAGATATACTGATTATTGCAAGATGAGAAAAATGGCACCATGAAGTCAATTCCCCAAACATCGAAGACTTCAACCTCGAAAAGCACATTAAGAGGCATCTCATCCCTTTTAGACATATTACCAACACACTGGTAACCAACAAGATATACTGATTATTAAGGCTTATTTGACAGATAAAAGTTTATTAAGGCTTGTTTGACAGATAAAGGAACTAGGAGGGGTCTTAACACAGCCTTCTTTTTATCAGTAGATAATAAATTATTAAAAGCTCTTTTAGCTAGTTTGAATGATGAAATTAATTCACTAGCAAATTGGGGCTTATTATCACAACAAAAACTATAGATAAGCTGACGGAATCTAGAAAAATAAACAGTATTTCTATCTTCTGTCATTCTATCCCCAATAAAACCTAAGACAACACTTACATAATCAAAATCAGTTTGATTTATGATAGCGTACCCGATTTGTTGGATGAATATGGGAATTGCATCAAAATTAGAACATTTGTTTGCAGAAGCCTTGGTTATGCAGTCAAAGAAGAAACTCCATTCCCTCCTTATGAAAGATCTCTTTAACTGACCCAGCTTTGCAAATATCCTCTCATACCCCAGACTGGCCATCATGTTTTGAAGAACTGGCTCTTCAATAGTAGAATACACACAGTTCTTAGGTAGCTGCAGTGCTTGTCGGACCGTAGCCAATGTCACAACATACTCATCCTCCCCTGATGAAAAAATAATACTTGGGGACCCTTGAGCACCACCATTATCATATACTCCGCTTCTCCAGAACTCCAGTACTTGAGTACCAGAGACTGCTTCAGGTTCGGTCAGAGCGTACCCAATATCAGTACTAGCAAGAAAATCCTGAATGAAATGAAGTTCAGATGGGGCTTCTGACTTGCTAAGAATAGCGGAGAAGTTATTAGGAACAAACTTAGCTCCATCAAAAATTTTGTCCTTGGGTACCATGAGAAATAAGTGAGAAATAAAATTGCCTGTAAGGTGTTTGATAAAATGTTTGTAAAGAAACCGTCAGTAAATGTGAGAGAGAATAAGAAAAGAGAAAGAGTAGAATAAGAATGAAAATAAAAGATTTTAATGTCTTTTATCTCTTTTACTTAGACACCCCACGTGATAACAATTAATATATAGAGGAACAGACCTTGACACCTTTCAGACATGCAGTAGTTAAGGCAAAAAGTAATGGTCACGGTAAATAAGCAATTATTACTTATCACATGCTGTTTTTCAAGGAGAAAAACCGTCCCACTAACCAAGTAATCCCATTAAATAAATGATTATTACTGCTTTATCTCTCATAAACCAATATTCAAAAAAATATGATCGTTGAGGTAATGACCAAAAATAAACCAAGTAAATAAATACTGCCACGTCAGCATCAGAACTTGATTTTTATCAGAACTAAACAGGTCATCAGAATATGATTAGCATCAGAATTTAAAAGGTCATCAAAATTTATGCAACGACTCAGAGACAAAATCTTGCAATAAAGTAAAATTTCATTAATATATCAAATTAATACATTTCATGAAACTTAAATTACATGCATAAAATTACAAGATTGCCCTAGTCTAAAATTCCTAACATCAACAGCTTTAGTCCTAAGCTAAGAAGCCTAACGACTAACTCATTCTACTGCTGAAGAAGAGCACTGCAAGACGGATGATCCGTTCTTGCTGATGGAGATAACGGAGATGAAGATTTCTTTGGACAGTCAACAAGTCATTTTTAATGATCTCTGGAAATTGAATCCAGAGATTATGAGGAATGTTGTTGATAGGATATGCAGTCGGAATTCCATTTTGAAAAATGTGCACAGTGTCGGTGCCATAGTTGTAAAACCAACCAAACTCAGCCATTTTTGTTGATATGAATGAAAAGAGAGTGAGTTTGTGAGAAAATGAAGGATGTTTTTGCTGGAATGAATCGTTGGTTTAAATAGCCAACGGAATACCAAGGGACGCGAGGATTGGGCAACAATTACAAGTAAAAATAATGACCCCTCGATTCCCTAGACTGATGAGTAATAATAACGGCCATTAGAAGCTTAAAATAGGAGTTAATGAGCACACGAAACAAGTAGGAATTACTATGCATGTAGGAGTACTACTAACCCAAATTATGTTGACTTTTATAACTCACCCAAACATATTCTAATTTTAAATATGACTATTTCAGATTGAACGACAAATAAGTCAAGTAAAGAATCAGGATTTAATATCAGAACTTAGACTTATATCAGAACTTAACAGTCATCGGAACATGACTCCTTAACTCGAAAAGTGAATGTCTATTTCTGTAATTCTTCACACAAATAATGATTTCATTTCTTCAGAACTTAATCATTAGAATTTCCAACATAACTTGTCCTCAGAATTTATGCAACTGACACTTAAACTGTTCATCTAAAATAACATTTATCACCACAGTAATTTTCATCATTCATATGGAGTGTATGTGTGTGCAGTAAGCTAAATATTAGATAAAGATTAAAGTCTGATTCACTTCAGTACATCTTAGAAATAAGGCATAACTAAGAACTTTGCTCAAAATCTGTCATTATTCTGAAGTCTACTTTAGAATGAGTTCACGCATGAGTCCACCTCAACTGTTTTGTGCTCATTTTATGCATCTTTTGAAATTCCATTTTACAGTGGCTTCTCAGTGTAGGTAAGTCACGACTGCTTATCAGAATTTAAGCTATTATCAGAGTATTTCTCCAGTAATCATAGAGTGTGAAAAGTCACCAAGAAAATATTTATTTTGCTTTTCTAATGCATATTACTTAATACCAGCAATGCACTTGGGTCGTTCCTTCTACATTTTTACTCTAGATCTCAAAGGAGTACCTGATTTTTATTTCTTTTTCTTTTCCTTTTTATTTTGATAAGTGAGGTTAATCAGCACTTAGTTCATCCATCAGATTTACTAACATCAGAACTTAATAGATAAGAAGCGCTATTCTAGTTTTTTACTTAGTAATAAGATACACAAAGTAAACTTAACTAAGCTCAATATCAGAATTTTCTTGTGTTAAAAGATTTCCACATAAACAATTACTTCAAATATGGGACTTTAGTATATTAAAGACTACTAGGTCAGCATCTAGCACAGTTATCCTCATTGGATTGAATAGTCACAGAAATATTCATATCACTATCAGAGATTAGAAATTCACATCAGACAACAATCAGCACTTAAGCAATTTTCAATTTAAGCACAGAATGCACAAAGATAGTAATATCTATGAATACTGATCATAAAATTTGATGAATCAGAACATAAACTAAGCAGATTTAGAGAAAGAACCTGAAACCATTCCAAGTTCATTTACCAATCTTGTAAAAGTAGCTTCACACAGTGGTTTTGTGAAGATATCTGCTAGTTGTTGATCTGTTGGAAGAAAATGCAATTCCACTGTACCTTCATCCACATGTTCCCTTATGAAGTGGTACCTAATGCTGATGTGCTTTGTCATTGAGTGTTGAACTGGATTACCTGTCATAGCAATAACACTTTGATTATCACAGTAAATAGGGATTTTAAAATACGTTAACCAATAATCCAGTAACTGATTCTTCATCCAAAGAATCTGTGCACAACAACTTCCTATAGCAATGTATTCTGCTTCTGCAGTTGATGGGGAAATTGACTTCCGTTTCTTGCTAAACCAAGAAACTAATCTGCCTCCAAGAAATTGGCAGCTTCTACTTGTGCTTTTCCTGTCAATTTTGCATCCTGCAAAATCTGCATCCGAGTAACCTATTAGCTTAAAGTCTGATTCTCTAGGATACCACAATCCCAGATCAGCTGTACTCTTAAGATACTTGAAAATTCTTTTCACATCTGTTAAGTGAGGTTCTCTTGGATCTGCTTGAAATCTTGCACAAAGACAGGTAGCATACATGATATTAGGTCTACTTTCAGTAAGATAGAGTAGTGAGCCAATCATACCTCTGTAATCAATAATATCTACTAATATACCAGTATCCTTATCCAATTTTGTTACAGTGGCCATGGTAGTGGATGCACTTGAACAATCTTGCATTCCAAATTTCTTTAGCAAATTTCTGGTGTACTTGGATTGAAAAATAATAGTGCCTTCTTTATTCTGCTTGACTTGAAGGCCCAGAAAATAGCTAAATTCCCCCATCATACTCATTTGATATCTTAACTACATCAGTTTGGCAAACTTCTTGCAAAGTCTGTCATTTGTAGAACCAAAAATGATATCATCAACATATATTTGCACCAAAATTAAGTCCTTTCCATGGTTGAGGTAGAACAGTGTTTTGTCAATAGTTCCTCTGTTAAATCCACTTTCCAGAAGAAACTGAGCTAAAGTCTCATACCATGCTCTTGGAGCTTGCTTAAGGCCATAAAGTGCTTTATCAAGCCTGTAGACATGATTTGGAAGTTTGGAATCTACAAAGCCTGGAGGTTGTTCAACATATACTTCCTCTTCCAATTCTCCATTGAGAAAAGCACTTTTCACATCCATTTGAAAGACTGTAAACTTTTTGTGAGCAGCATAAGCAAAAAAAATATCCTTATGGCTTCCAATCTAGCAACCGGTGCAAATGTTTCATCAAAATCAATTCCCTCCTGTTGAGAATATCCTTTTGCAACCAGCCTTGCTTTATTCCTTATAATTATGCCATCACTATCAGTTTTGTTTCTGAACACCCACTTTGTACCAACAACAGATCTGTTCTTTGGTCTTGCACTAGGGTCCAGACTTTGTTTCTTTCAAATTCATTTAACTCTTCCTGCATTGCTTGCACCCAATCAACATCTTGAAAAGCTTCTTCCACTTTCTTTGGTTCATTCTGAGAAAGAAAAGAATTATATAGACATTCATTTGATGTAGTTGTTCTAGTTCTGACACCTGCATCAGGATTTCCAATAATTAAGTCAGGTACATGTGCTTTAGTCCACTTCCTTGCAGATGAAAGATTTTCTCTAGAACTGGATGCTCCCCCATGATCCATGCTATCTTCATCAATATTTTCTGATGCTCCCTCTAAAATTATGCTCTCTGAGTTGGATCCTTCAGAATTTGAGTTTCTAGAATTATCAGCATTTGAGTTTCCAGAATTATCAGCATTTGAGTTTCCAGAATTATCAGAACTTGGCCCATCAGAACTTGATGAATCAGAACTTGAAGAGCATGTTGTAGATTCAGATGCTTCTTGAGATGTGGTTGTATCCTCAGTATGCTCCCCCTGCACAGGTGCATCTTCTTTTGGCGTAATCACCACAGTTTCAATAACATTAGAGTTTAATCCATCAGAGTTTGCAATATCAGGATTTAGACTGTCAGAATTTACAGTATCAGAATTTAAAACTTCATTTTCAAATCTCAGGTGATCATGATCATTGAAATCTTCAAATCCAGTAATATTCTTATCATCAAAAGAGACATTGATAGATTCCATGACAACCGTTGTTCTTAAATTGTAGACTCTGAAGGCTTTTGTGGAAAGTGGATATACAACAAAAATTCCTTCATCAGCTTTTAGATCAAATTTGGATAGCTATTCAGGATGAGTCTTAAGAACAAAACACTTGCATCCAAATACATGAAAATACTTCAGATTTGGCTTCTTTTTCTTCACCATCTCATATGGTGTCTTTTCATGCTTGTTAATGAGTGTTGCATTCTGAGTAAAACAAGCAGTATGCACAGCTTCAGCCCAAAAATAGGTTGGTAGCTTTGCTTCATCAAGCATAGTTCGTGCAGCTTCTATAAGAGTTCTATTCTTTCTTTCAACAACTCCATTTTGTTATGGAGTTCCAGGAGAAGAAAATTCCTGCTTTATTCCATGGTCTTTGTAGAACTCTTCCATGATCAAATTTTTGAACTCAGTGCCATTATCACTTCTTATGATCTTCACAGAATCTTTGACCAATTTATCCAGTTGCTTGACATGATCAATCAAAATAGATGCAGTTTCACTTTTTGTGTGCAAGAAATACACCCATGTGTATCTGGTGAACTCATCCACTATGACCATAGCATATTTCTTCTTTGCAATAGATATGACATTCACTGGACCAAATAGATCAACATGTAGTAGGTGATAAGGCTCAAGAATTGATGATTCAGTCTTGCTCTTGAATGAAGATTTTCTTTGTTTTGCCTTCTGACATGAATCACAAAGGCCATCAGGAGCAAATACTGATTTTGGCAATCCTCTCACAAGATCTTTCTTGACTAGTTCATTTATATTGTTGAAATTTAAATGAGACAGTTTCTTGTGCCAATTCCACCTTTCTTCAATTGATGCTCTACTCAACAGACAGATTGCAGAACCATCAGTACTTGTTGAAAGCTTGGCTTCATAAATATTACCATGCCTGTATCATTTCAGAACAACTTTGCCTATAAATTTGCTTACAACTTCACAGTGTTCTTCAATGAAATCCACATGATAACCTCTGTCACAGATTTGACTAACACTAAGCAGATTATGTTTAAGTCCTGAGACCAGAGCTACTTTCTCAATGATGACATTCCCAAGATTAATATTGCCATATCCCAGTGTTTTTCCAATGTTGCCATCTCCATAAGAAACACTTGGGCCAGCTTTCTCCACAAAATCTGATAGCAGGGCTTTATTTCCAGTCATATGTCCTGAACATCCACTGTCCAGAACTAGGATGTTTTTCCTGTTGCCCTGCAATCACAAAGACCACTAATGATTAGTTTTAAGGACCCAGCCTTGCTTGGATCCTTTGGCCTTATTAAGTTTGTTAACATTTGCAGCGGATTTAGCATCAGAATTTATGTTAACAATTTTCTTATCAGCATTTACAGTATCAGACTTTGCATCAGAACTTACACTAGAAGGAATAATGCTAATTTTCTTTATAGAAGGTTTTATTTGATAATAATCATAGTACAAATTATGATATTCCTTACAAGTATAAATGGAATTCCATAAACTACCACAATGAAAACAAGGATTTTATGGCCTATATCTAACAGACTGACTCTTAACTCCTGACTTTGAAGTTAAGGAGTTTATGTTCTTATTCCTCCTGCAAAACGAAGCCAGATGGTTAGAATTTCCACAGTTAAGACATGTTTTTCTAGAAGCATTAGGAACAGGCTTATAATCATTGCTTTTATTCACACCTTCCTTTCCATTCATATTTTTCCTAGGTGGCTTTACCCTGTTTACATTCTTAACATCTTTCATCTTATGCTTAAGCTGTTTCTTAGTCATTAAGCATATGTTAACTTCAGTTGGCTTTTCCTGTTTTAGTTTGTCAGAAGTTAATTCCTCTTTAACTTCTGATTTCTCAGTATCAGGCTTTACAGCTACAAACTTAACAGGTTTTACCTTTGGCTTTTGTTTAACAACTATAGGCTCAATTTCTATAGTTCTTTTATCATTCGTATCATCTCCATAACCTAAGCCCTCTTTCCAGTTTCCACTACCTAACAAATTCTGAGTTGTTCTGCCAGAGTTAGTCCAAGTCCTAATAATCTCTCTTTCCTTTTCTAACTCAGTTTTTAGTGATTCATTCATTTTAAGTACTTCCTCCTTAACATAGAAAGCATAATCTCTATCTTTCTGAGTTTGATGGAACATGACTAACTCTTTTTCTAAATAACCATTCCTCTTTTTACAAGCAAGATTTTCAGAAGTTAATCTTTCACATGTTAAAGTTTGATCTCTATAACTAATGAACATGGTTTTAAGATATCTTCTCAACTCATTAATATCATCAGTATAAAAGGCATAAGTAGTTTGAGGTGCCTTTAACTCAGCAGCATCAGAACTGCTATCAGCATTTGCCATTAAGGCATAGTTCTCCTCACTTTCAGAATCTGAAGTGTCTGTCCAGCTTTTCTTCTTTGTGACAAGAGCCTTGCCTTAGTCACTCTTCACTTTCTTGCAATCAGGAGATATATGGCCTTTCTTATCACAGTTGTAGCATTTGACATTTGTGTAATCTCCTCTGTCAGACTTCCCTCCTTTGCCTTCAGATTTTCTGAAACTCTTCTTATTAGAACTTGCACCTTTCCTAGAAAAATTCTTTCCTTTCCTGAATTTTCTGTATGCAATCCTTGTGATTCCTTTCACCATAAGAGCACACAGCTTCATCATCTCTTCATCAGCATCCATCTCAGGTAAGCTTTCAGTTTCTAAGTCATCATCACTATCAGAACTTGATGACTCAGTATCAGACTTTGTGATGAGAGCTTTTCCTTTGCCTTTCCTTGACGTAGCTGCTTTGGGGGATTCCTCTTCAGCCTTAAGAGTAACTGTCCTTGACTTTCCTCCTTTCCTCTTGCTTTTTTGTTCCATCTCAAGTTCATGAGTCTTGAGCATCCCATAAATTTCATCAAGAGTTGTTTCTTCAAGATTATAGTTATCTCTTATAATTGTGGCCTTCAAATCCCAACTTTCAGGAAGAGCTAACAGGAATTTAAGGTTTGAATCTTCAAGATTATATTCCTTATCAACTAGTGGCAAATCATTCAAGAGTTTGACAAATCTATCATATAAATCAGTCAATGACTCATTAGGCTTTGAGTCAAAGTGTTCATACTCTTGAGTGAGTATAGTCTTCCTGTTCTTCTTAATTGAATCAGTTCCCTGGCATCTTGTCTCCAAGGCATCCCATATCTCCTTTGCAATCTTGTAGTTAAATACACCGTTTGACATTACATTATCAATGACACTATGCAGCAAGTGTCGTACCTTAACATCTTTAGCAATTGAAGAGATATCTTCAGCAGTGTAATCACTTTTCTCCTTTGGTACGGACTTTGCTAGTTCACCTGCAACTGTAACAGCGAGTTTGGTTGGCTTGTGTTGTCTTTCATTGATTCTGTCAAGATATTCTGGATCTGTAGCTTCAAAAAACATAGACATCCTCACCTTCCATATGGGATATTCAGATGGTTTCAGTATGGGAACTCTAATAGTCTCATATCGACTATGGATTTGAGTCTTTGGAGGTTCTTCAGTTTTGGTGGACTTGGTTGAAGTTTCTGCTTCAGACATGATTGATTTTGGATCTTAAACTGTTTGTGTGTTAACAGAAGGCTCTGATACCACTTGTTAGGTCACACACACTGTAGAAGGGGGTTGAATACAGTGTTTATCACAATCAAATCGAATTAAAAGAACACAAGTAACAGAAAACAAACTTTATTAACCTCTGTTACAATATGGAATAGTCCTCTCTCAGTGATGAACAAATTATCACGAGAGCTTCTAGGGTTACAATGAATATTATTCTCGATAATGATAACACGTATAGTGTAAACCCTATGTCTGTGTTTATATACTACACAGTTACAAGATAATCGCTAATTGATATGGAATATATTTCTGCTTCCTAAAATATATCAATCAGTTATCTTTTCTTCCAAGTATTCTATTCTTCATAGAATTCCTTCTTCATGCATATCTCTTCTTGCGTTTGTCTTGATCTTCTTTCCTTTCAATCAGCCGCCTTCCTTATCTAAAAGTCTCCTTAAGTCCTGATATTATCTTCTGATAAATATCTCCTGATAACTTAAGTTCTGACAACTTAAGTTCTGACTTCAGTATAAATGCTGATTTCTAGTTAAGTACTGATTTGTCCTGTTTAAATAAGATCTGAAAACTAAACACAAATCATATTACACATGACATTATCAAATATATCTAACAACTTTTTTCCTACCATTAAGGGTCTTACTAGCATAGTAGACCACGTGAAATATGTTGTTCTTTTTCTGCCCAAGAACTGCTCCAACTGCATTGTCACTTGCATCACACATCATCTACCTCAAGACCTTAACAGAAAAAGGTGGAGGAAGATTTTCGATAACTCCCACCTTGGCTTTGTCTACCTGAAGACCTTTACTAGAGACCTTGTGCCCAAAAATAATGCCCTATCGTACCATAAAATGACATTTCTCCCAATTGAGAACCAGATTGGTCTCAACACACCTTTTAAGAATGGCGCTAAGATTTTGCAAACATTCGTCAAAAGAATCACCAAACACAACAAAATCATCCATGAACACCTCCAAATTCTGACCAATCATGTCAGAGAATATAACCATCACGCATCTCTGAAATGTGGGAGGTGCACACAAAACCCAAAAGAAACTCTTTTGAAGGCAAAAGTACCAAATGGACACGTGAAAGTATTCTTTTCTTGATCTTCTAGAGCAATGTTAATCTGATTATAACCCGATTCGCCATCCAGAAGACAATAGTACTCATGCCCAGCCAATCTGTCAAGCATCTGATCAATGAACGGAAGAGATCCTTCCTCGTGGCCTTCTTCATCTTCCTATAATCCGTGCAAACTCTCCACCCCGTGACTGTTCGAGTAGGAATGAGCTCATTCTTCTCATTAGCAACAACTATGATACCTCCTTTCTTCGGGACAGACGGAACTGGGCTCACCCAAGAACTGTTAGAAATGGGATAGATGATCCCTGCATCTAGCCATTTGAGGATTTCCATCTTCATAACTTCTTTCATGATCGGATTAATCCTTTTTTGTTGCTCAACAGTAGGCTTGCTACCTTCCTCAAGCAGAATTTTATGCATGCAATAAGAAGGGCTGATTCCCTTGATATCTACTAGAGTCCATCCAATTGCTGACTTGAACTCTCTCAGGATTCTTAAGAACTTTCCCTCATCACTCCCTGAAAGGTCAGATGCAATAATAATAGGCAAAGTAGATGCATCACCTAAAAAGCATACCTTAAGTGTTTAGGAAATGGTTTAAGCTCAAGTATAGGAGCTTCCTCAATAGAAGGCTTGAGGCGCTTTGGAGATTTGTTCAACTCTTCCAATCCATGAGATTCAAAAGGCATATCTAGCCTTCACTTCAAAGGAGAAGCATTCAAATACTGTAACCGTTCATCACCTTCATCATCTTCACTATTTGAATTCCCCAACAAGGCCTTCTCTAAGGCATCAGACCTTAGCATTTGATCAAGTTCGGAAGTAACCAAAAAATCGACCAACTCCACTTTTAAGCAAACCTCGTTTTCAGTCAGGAATTTTGTGGCATTAAAAAAATTGAATGTCACATCCCGATCCAGCACTCGTATAGTAAGCTCACCCTTCTGCACATCAATCAAGGTCCGGCCAGTAGCCAAGAAAGTTCTTCCCAAGATTATAGGAATCTTCTTATCCTCCTCGAAATCAAGAATTACAAAATTAGTAGGAAAGATGAGTTTATCCACCTTGACCAAGACATCCTCCACAATGCCTCGTGAGTATGTAATAGATCGATCGGCCAACTGCAAGGTCATATAAGTAGGTTTTGGATCAGGTAAGTCCAACTTCTTGAAGATTGACAAGGGCATCAGATTGATGCTAGCTCCTAAATCACATAGGCATTTGTCAAATGATACTTTTCCAATGGTACAAGGAATAGTAAAGCTTCCAGGATCTTTGAGCTTCGGAGGCAACTTCTGTTGCAGCACAGCATTACATTCCTCCATGAGAGCAACTGTCTCTAAGTTATCAAGCTTCACTTTCTGAGAGAGAATACCTTTCATAAACTTCGCATAACTAGGCATCTGTTCAAGAGCTTCAGCGAAAGGTATGTTGATATGAAGTTTCTTGAACACCTCCAGAAACTTCTCAAACTACTTATCCAGCTTTTTCTTCTGCGGCCTCTTAGGAAAAGGAGGTGGAGGATAGATCTGTTTCTCCCCTGTATTACCCTAAAGAGGAGTGTGTTCAACAATAGTCTTCCTTAGTTCCACTTCTGCTTCCTTCTGCACTTCTTCGTCAGCCACAGCTTCTTCTTCCGAAACTTGAGAATTTTCGGGATTTACAACCTTCCCAGACCTCAATATAATTTCCTTGACTTACTCCTTAGCTTCCCTCTTGCCTGGCACTTTAGTGTCACTCGGGATTGTACCAGGTTGACAATTTAGCAAGGCACTGGCAATTTTCCCAATATGATTCTCCAAGGCCTTGATAGACACCGATTGGCTCTTGCACATGAGCCTCAACTCCTCCAATTCAGATTTTTTTATTAGACTATTGCAGTTGGAGTTGTTTTTTTGGTGCATATTGCGGTTGCTGAAAACTAGGAGGGTTGTATTGCTTCATAGCATACTGTTGATAAGGCTGCTGAACCGCATTCTGAGTATTACTCCAGCTGAAGTTAGGATGATTGCGATTGTTGGGATGATAGGTGGCTGGAACAGGCTGCTGCGACCTCTAGAAGTTTCTCACGAACTGAGCTAATTCAGTAAAAATAGCATACTGATCAGTCTCATGCGCTCCAGCAGAAAGCTCACAAACACTAGTGATCTGATTAACTCCATAATTAGCCAAAGAATCCACCTTCATCGTCAATGCCTTAAGCCGGGAAGCTATAGTAGTAGCTGCATCCACTTCTAGAATTCCTGCTACCTTTCCCTGAGGTAGTCTCTGAGTTGGGTTCTGGTATTCATTAGCAGCCATCAGTTCAATCAATTCATAAGCTTCATCATAGCTTTTAGCCCACAAGGCCCCTCCTGATGCTGCATCAAGCATAGGTCTAGAAGTAGCATCCAATCCATCATAAAAGCAGTTAATGATCATCCAATAAGGAATCCCATGGTGAGGACACTTTCTAAGCATCTCCTTGTAGCGATCTCAAGCCTCACATAAAGATTCTCCAAATTGCTGATCAAATTAAGTAAGTGCGTTTCTGATTGCAGTAGTCTTTGCCATAGGAAAAAAATTAGTTAGGAACTTTTGAGAAAGATCCTCCCATTTGGTGATAGACCCTGGTGGTAGAGAATATAACCAACACTTAGATTTAACCCGCGGAGAGAATGGGAAAACCTCAACTTAACAGTATCTTCTGAAACTCCAATGAACTTGAAAGTGTCACAGATCTTGATGAAATCTCTGATATGCATGTTGCGGTCTTCTCTCGGAGAACCCCCAAACTGAACTGAGTTTTGTATCATCTGAATCGTGCTCGACTTGATCTCAAAGGTGTTAGCCGAGATGGCTGGGCGGACAATGCTAGACTGAATATCATTAATCTTCGGTTGAGAGTAATCCATCAAAGCCTTCGGATTCACTTCTGGTTCTCCCATTGCAATAAGAGCCTCTTATTCAACCTTCTCCTCGACAAGAACTTCCTCGAAAGCTTTCTTAGCTACTACAACTTCTTCCTCAGCTTGATCCAGAGTTCTCTTACGAGACCGAGAACGCGTATGCATACACGATCGCTATAGTACCTGTAACACGACAATGAAATAAGTAAGTAACAATGTCCGAGTCAATGAACTTTAACGACCAATGATGACAAATACATAAACTAAAAATTAACACCGAGTCCCTGGTAGCGACGCTAAAAACTTGTTAAGGCTAGAACACGCGTTAATATTCACGCAAGTCTACGCGATCACAAGTAATACATAATTATTTCTAGTTTGTTCCTACAGAGACTGGTTTAGGTTAATTTCAATCAATGCACATATGCAACAATGGTATGGTTATTATTCAATGCTTAGATGATTAACAAATTGGAATTTTTTATAACTACGATTAACTAAGAGATTATACTAAAGAACTTTAACTAGGAGATTAAAAAGGATTGTTTTACTATATAACACAAACATGGGATTCTAACTTCATTACTACTTCATTCAATAGCCTTTTTGTTCTCAACCTTAGCACGAAATGGTGATGACACTAATCAGATAACACGAAACTAATAATCGCCAACTTTCGTTGTACGAATACAATACTACCAGACATCCACAAAAAAGATAGAAGCTGAATAGACAGTAATTATATTGATACCCTATATGTCTATAGAATTTGACAACATAACGGTTTAAAGCACAAGTTATCTATCTTGATTATATAGGGCAACTAAGATGGTTAAAATTACCTACGAATTATGCATATAGAATATATGAACCTATGCTAGCATGACAAGTTCTAGATCCCTAAATTCACTTTCACTTCATTTGAGATTAACACGCTATCTTATAAGTTCGCGATGCTCAAGGAGACGAATAAGCACAACCAATACTAGGTTATCATACAATCACTACACACTAAGGCATCGAAAAAATTTAACTAAAGAAATCCATAGGTAAATCCGCTAGAACCCCATGATAACGATTATCCCATAATCGGACTCATCATCAACGTGGGTTCCGATGAAAGCATGGTATAATAAACGTAGTCTTTACACTGGATAAAAAATAAACCAAGTACGAAACAAGAGTATAGGTTCGCAAATAAGAAAACTAGCATCCAAAGTTACAAATTAAAACAAAAAATTACAAGAATAAACTAGATCCTCTTCGCCTTGGTTGAATTATGCTATACGGTCTTCTTATGCCTTCTCCTTAAGCTCTAGTACGTCTTGTTATGAAAAATGATCATAAGTTAGGTTTATATAGTAGCCCATGTAGATTAGAAGTCCAGCAGATCAAAATTGGAGTAGAATCAGGATTCTTAAAACCCGACCTGGCATGGGCGCGTGCTTGTGAAGCGCGCGGGCGCGCTGCAAATCTACATCCCGACGCGTCCGCGTGCTACTACAGCGCGGGCATGCTGAACTTCTGGAAAATCTTCTTTTTCTTGTTTTCTTGGCTAGTTTGAGTTGGCGATCCACGATCTTTTATTCAAGACATCATCCTAACACCAAATTGGCATCAAAACAATGCCAAATAACCTGAATCCATGATATAAGCCTGAAATGCCAAAACACCACAAAACAGATCAAAAACACAAATAACTTGAGTACAAAACATCAAATCAAGCCTTTATAGAGCATTCTAAGTGGACATGAATGCCACTTAACACTTTCTTTCCTTTACTTTTATTGTTTGCATGAATTAACTTGTTTCATCACCAGCTTCCAAAATCCTCTTAGCCTGGTCATCCTCAGCATTTGTGACTGTCAGAGTTTGTCTTTCAGTTGTTGTCACAGTAGTCAATTCTTTTATAATAGTTGTGGTTTTCTTCCTTCCAGCTCCACCACTTCTTCCACTTTCACCTTTTATTTGGATAGTGGACTTACAAGCACCACTAGAGCCATCAATTTCTCCACCCTTGTACCTCCCAAGTGATTTTTCACCCTTACTTCCACCATCTTGAGCATCATCCCTATCATCAGCTTTTAGCTGGAGTTGTTTGCTTTTAGACTTTGAAATTATCTTTCCTTTTTTTGCATCATAATCACTAAAAAGGAGAGAGAAAATTATCTCCATCGATTGCTGGACCTCGTCCAATTGCACAGACATCTTTTTTTGAGTTGCTTCCGGCTTAGCCTGATTGGCTTAAATTCTATTTTGTCTAGCAATGATAAGCTTCTACTGCTTCTATACTTCAAAATTACTCTTTGATTTTGCTTCATGAAAATCATCTTTAGTTCATCCATCTGAGTTTGAGATTTTTCTTGTGTAGAATGGACATATTTGATCATCATAATGGAGGCTTTAAGATGGGAAAGCAAAGCGGGATTTTTGATTTCAACTTCAGCTGTCTACAACTGCTTGGAAACATTATGAAGAGATATGGGATAGGTGTAATCCTTCCATTTAAAGTTCCATTTATCATCTTAATAAGCTTTAGTGACTTCAGCTACTCTTGCATTGATCAGCCTTTATCTCTGCCTTTCAGTAATTATCTTCATGAAATGTGATTTCTTGTAGATTTTTATCAGAATCTAGATCAACATATATTTTAGAGAAATAAAAATCATCTCCATCATCAGAATAACTACCATGAATAGAAGCCACATCATCAGCCACTGGTTCCTTGACTTTCTGTGCTACTTCATCTTCAGCATCAGAGTTTAAAATAGAATCAGGAATTGGAGCAGTATATGAACCAGCTGCTTCAGAAACTTCTATAGCATCAATATTTACCTCAATTCCCTCAGGAATTATTCACAGATGTGTAGGAGCATCAGCATTTATCTCCAAAATTTCAGTTCCATTTGAATGATGTGGAGACTCAGGAACTGTAGCTTCATGAGTGGACTATTTTCAACTTGATCAATAGCTGCAATATAAATTTTGAATGTGTGTGAATGAGAAACGCGAGTGGACTGCAGGAAAGGATCAGTACTTAGACCTACAGAAAAAATATCAGCACTTGGTGCATCAGAGTTTAACATAGGGACTACAGGCTAAGGATTAACAACTGCTTTTTTTGGACTTTGAGCACCTACAAGAGAAGGAAATGAACCATTTAGATCTCTATATTATTTTAAAGTAATCTCATTACTTCTCACTGCACTCATCTTATGACTTTAAAGAGTCAAAGTTTCCTCACAAGGATTTGCTAAATCCTGACTCTCATCTACCTCTCCTTTTACCAGGTAAGGATCCTACCTCTCACTATATTATTTTTCTCCAAATATTTTCCCTCAATCTCACATGAAAGGTTCAGAAAATTTTGTCCTACAGAATTAAGAGGTGGATGAGAAGAGATGTTTGTGGTCACATGAATAGGGGTACCCTCTTTTGAAAGACTAGACATGATCATACCATCAGGATTTAAATAAATAGTAAATGCTGACAAGACACAATCAGTATTTAAATTAAATGCTGATAAAGTAGAGTCAATATTTGTACATTGTGTAATAGAGATTTCAGTATCTTGAAAAGATAGTGCATCTAATGGAGATACTGAAATAACTTCAGTTGATGTAGATGTGGGATGCACTCTCCTTTTATTATCCAGTGCCAGGATCACTGTATCTGGAGTTAAGCCTTCACTACCATTTTAAGGTAGTGGTTCATGTGTGGCTCGAGATTTTGAAGCTGCTAGATCACTTTGAGATCTGGGTTCTTGTGGACTTCTCTCCTCAGAATCAGAACCAAACTCCTGTGCTTGGACAAGATGCACACCAGGTTTGTTCTTCTTAGAATGAGACTCAATGGATTTTGAACTTAGAGACCGCATCTCTAATTTTAGTTGTGGCTGCATCATGCCATTCTTGGATAGATTTGGTGGCAAGAGGATCATCACATATCATGTCTGTTACACCCTTTTTGAGGTGTAGGTTCTTGTGGGACTGGATTAATTGAAGCTGATGCATCCCTTTGAGTTGCAGGTTCTTGTGTGGTTGATCCATAGATATGACCTTGGGTGTTCAGTCTTTTTTCTATCCTCTTTAATTGCTTATGAGTAACCTCCCTTACTTTTCTTTTCAGCTGAATAGGAGATCAGATATAGTGACACGAGCATCAGTGTTTGTATCATCCTTATGACTCCTTAGCTTGGGTGAGATGAATGCATCATGTCCTTCCTCAGTGATTTCTTAGCAGTTATTTCCTAACAGTTATTTCCTGTAACTTAGCACTTTGTATATTTTGTAGACCATGGGTCTCAGGCATCCATGCAATAAGCAAGTTCCTTGCAGCTATTGGAAATCTAAGAGCATGAAGATCATTTATTTCTTTATCCTTGTTAATGAGATCAACTAATGCTCTTTTGGTCATTTTAAATACTGATATGACCTCATTAGAAGGAATAGAGACATTAGGAAAACAAAAGTTGAAAATTAGTCGACAAAATCTAGCATAATATACAGTGTTATCAATAGCTTTTATCCTATCACCTATGAAACATAATAAAATTCTACCAAAGTCATAGTTTCTAGAATGAATCAGAGAATACCCAATTTGTTGAATAATCATGGGTAGGGCATCAAAATTTGTGCATTTTTTGTTGAATGCTTGTGATAGTATCAAAGAAAAAGTTCCATTCTTTTCTTAGCCCAGGCCTCATTAGCTGTCCCAAATTCTTCAATTCCTTATCATACCCAATATGAGTGAGAAATCTCCTCATCTCATCATCATCCACAGAGCCATCATAAGAGCTATGGGTTGGAATTTGAAGAGTACTCCTAACAGTTGCAGGAGTCATAACCCTTGGTTCCCCATTGTGCTCGAATGTGATACTTGGAGTTCCACCATTGAGGTCACCATCATCAAATACTCTAGTTCTCCAAAAAGAAAGAACATGAGTACCAGAAACCATAGTGGGATTTGTAAGTGCATATTCCAATTAACTTGAAGCTAATAAATCTCGAAAGATATGGAAATCAAGATTTACACCAGTTTGATCAACAAAAGCAGCATAGTTGTTGGTCACAAATTTGGTACCATTGTAGATAAAAGCTTTGCGTACAACTGGTGAAGTCATCTCAAACTCTGTGAGAAAAGGCTCAAAAACTAATTAGGGTTTCAGAATTTAAGCGAGAGTGAAAAAAATAAGAGAGTGAAAAGAGTTTGATTAGAGATCAAGTAATATTTTAAAATCAAAAATTAATTTTGTATAACTATGTACTATATCACTCACAAACGGTCCATATTAGTGGGACATATGGCATGTTATGATTGCTCAGAAGATAAACATGAAACAAATAATTAGGAGTAGTAAAGACGTGCACAGTTACACAAAGTAATGTGATCTAACTACTCAAACATTTTTCCTGAACACACGCCACTAACTATGCACTTCTAATCATTTGTATAAAATCACCCACTAGAATACATCTTAGTAATTTATTTAAAATACTGAATTTAATATATTCTGAATAAATTCAAAATCATCAATGTTTAACATTTAATCAGAGTTTGACCATTATCAGTATTTAATCAACTATTATTAGAGTTTATCATTCAATACATATGTTTGACTGATATTAGTACTTATCATCAGAGTTTATCATGCAACTATTGTAGAGAGTAAATTATCAGGATTTAACACTCTATTTGAATTTTAAGTAATAAATAACATGAATACATGGCATTAATGTTTAACACAGTTACTAAAATTTATGAAAAACTGTTACATAAAATAGGATACCAAACTCTGAACTTATTTTCCTTTTGTAGAACACAACTTATTCATCAGTATTTGAGAAGTGTCATGAGATCATTCTTAATTCATTCATCAATCTTCTAAATGTAGCTTCATAAAGTTGTTTGGTGAAGATATATGCTAATTTCTGAGTTGTAGGCAGAAAGTGCAATTCCACTGTACTTTCCATCACATGTTCCCTTATGAAATGGTACCATATGCTGAAGTGTTTTGTCATTGAATGTTGTACTGGATTTCTTGTCATTGCAATAACACTTTGATTATCACAATATATAGGAATCTTAGAATACTCTAACCCATTTCAGTAATTAATTCTTTATCCAAAGAATTTATGCACAACAGCTTCCTGCAGCAATGTACTCAGCTCCTATAGTTAGAGTGGAAATTTACTTTTGTTTCTTGCTAAACCAAGAAACCAATCTACCACCAAGAAATTGGCAGTTTCCTGATGTGCTTTTCCTGTCTATTTTGCATCCTGCAAAATCAGCATTTGATTATACAATTAGCTTAAAATCTAAATCTCTAGGATACCATAATCCAAGATTCATGTGAGTAGCATAGGCCAGAAAAATTCTGATGTCCTCAAGCCTTGCCACTGGAGCAAAAGTCTCATTATAATCAATGCTTTCTTGATGTGAATAACCCTTTGCAACCATCCTTGCTTTATTTCTTGTAATAATTCCCTCACTATCAGTCTTGTTTCTTAACACCCATTTAGTACCAACTATTGATCTATTCTTTGGTCTTGTAACTAATGTCAAGATTTATTCCTTTCAAATGCATTCGAGCTCCTCTTGCATTGATGTGATCCAATCAGCATCTTCAAGAGCTTCTTTCACTTTCTTAGGTTCAGTTTGAGATAGAAAAGAATGGCAGAGACATTGATTTTGAGTGGCTTTTCTGGTCTTAACAGCAATATCAGAATTTCCAATGATTAAGTCAGGTATATATGACTTAGTCCATTTTCTTGCAGAAGGAAGTTGACTTTTTGAAGTAGATCCTCCCTCTTGATCCTGTCCATTTTCTTGCAGAAGGAAGTTGACCTTTTGAAGTAGATCTCCCCTCTTGATCCCCCTCTCACTTTGTTATGTACCACCGTTGTTTCCTGAACCTCCCCGTGAATCAGTGCTTCCAGTATTATCAGTATTTGCTTCATCGGTATTTGATGAATTAGAGTCTGATAAAGTATTACCTGATGTTTCTTGATTTGAATCACTTGAACTTGACTCCTAATGTGAATCATGTTGCTGCCCCTCAACATGTGCTTCAATATTTACAGTATTGCCATTGAAAAGTGGATCATCGGAGTTTACAGTGATATCAGGATTTATAGTATCAGAGTTTGTCAGATCATCAGGATTTAATTGTTCAGAAAATGGTACTTCATTTTCAAATCTCAATTCTTCATGATCATATACATCTTCTAAACCTGTAATTTTCTTGTCATTAAAAGATACATTAATAGATTTCATGACCACTTTTGTTCTCAGATTGGAAACTCTGAAGGCAATCCTAGACATTGGATATCAAACAAAAATGTATTCACCATCTTTTAGATCAAATTTTGTACGCTGTTCAGGATGAGTTGTGAGAAAAAAACATTTGCAGCCAAAGATGTGAAAGTACTTCAAATTTGGCTTATTTTCCTTCACCATCTCAAACGGTTTTTTTCACACTTGTTTATCAATGTTGCATTTTGTGTGAAGCATGCAGTTTGCACAGCCTCAGCCCATAAATAGGTTGGAAATTTTGCTTCTTCAACCATGGTCATGTAGCTTCTATAAGAGTTTTGTTCTTTCTTTCAACAACTCCATTTTGTTGTGTAGTTCCAAGGGCTTCTTATTTGATCCCCTTATATTTACAGAATTCTTTCATAGTGTTGTTTGTGAATTCAGTTCCATTGTCACTTCTAATGATCTTTACTTTGTGTGTTAATCCTTTTTCATGTTCCCTTATATGATCAAGAAGAATGAGATGGAGTCTCATCCTTGGTGTAAAGAAAATAAACCCATGTGTATCTTATGTACTCATTAACAATCACAAGTGCATACCTATTCTTTGCAATAGATATTAGATTTACTGGACCAAAAAGATCAATATGAAGTAGGGGATATGGTTCAAGAATTGAGGATTCAGTCTTACTCTTGAAAGGTGTTTTCCTTAATTTGGCCTTCTGGCAAGAGTCACATAAACTATCAAGAGTAAGCATTGTATTGGGCAATCCTCCAACAAGATCTTTCTTTACAAGTTCATTGATGTCGTTGAAGTTGAGATGAGAAAGTATTTTATGTTCCATATTTGCTCGACTCAAAAGATAAATTTCAGAGACATCAATATTTGTGGAGACCCTGACTTCATATAAGTTACCATGTCTGTAACCAGTCATTGCAATATTGCCATCTGAATTGGTGACAATTTAACATTATTCTATATAAAAAGCCATATGGTAACGTGTAACGCCCACCAAATCCGGGGTCTAGATCTGGGGGTTACTTTCTCATCATTAATATAATATAAACCCACATAACAATTATACAAGCATATATCTAACCCCTTTAAATCTATCCAGGATCTTTAAGGTTGAGGTATGAAGACAAGAACAACACATTATATTTAATACAACCCAAATTTAAAATCTCATAGAACTCTCTTTATTACAAACCAACTATCTATACATGTTTTTAAACTAACTTCATTTTATTCAAACATACACCACATCTATCTACACTAACCTGCCCACGTAGCTCAAAGCTCTCTTCTTTTAACGGGATTAGCACTTTTGGTGCCAAAGGGTCCCGCTGATTGGTTCACTTGTTTACCACTCGGGACCGAATGGGTTTCATTCTCCCTCTAACTAAAAACAAAGTGAATAACAACAATAGGGGTGAGCCATAATTGCTCAGCAAGTCCACAATATATAGACAGTATTATCAAAAGATAAGTGAACCCAAAATCTGATTGTATCTATAACGATATATTTCTGCAAAGAATAATGAATGCCACTATCGGCGATTATCAATAAACTAGAAAGGACACAAGATTAAAATTCACACCTATATCCTGCTGATCAGTCATGATACAGTGCAGATCTATACCTACATGTATAGATCGATTCGGGTACCCAGGCTCTACGGCCCAAAACAGGGATCCGGTTAATTCCCGGCCCGTAGGTTCCAGTTTATACTCGGTCCTTATTGTCACCATCAAGTCCACAAAGGAGCATCCAGAACAATCTATATGCTTTAATGTATCCCAACATCAAAATATATCTAGATATGTATATATATTGTGTAATATATTAAAATATGAATAGAGCATTCAACGTAATAAGAGAAATCAGGAATCAAAGTAAAATTATCCTCAAAGGAACAGTAATTGTGTATCAGTGTTTGTGAACAAGAATTATCAATGTTTATTGAGTTGAGAATTTGAATAAAAGAAATCAATTTACTATTCTGGATTTAGGATAGGGGAAAAACTTGCCTGGTATGCGTCGCGATTCGATTTCACGTAGCCCTTATCGTCTACCCGTATGAGTATAACTGACTAGTATAATATTTACTAGCAATTAGGACTCGATTAACCACATAAATTACATAGCACACAAGTCACATAGTCATTCTATGCTTAAAAAATATTTTTAGAATCAAAATCGGATCAATATTCGCATTATCGAACAAGATCTGGCCCGTTCCCTAATTTTCGGAATTTATTAGACTCATACTTATAATTAATAAAGTCTATAAATAAATAATTATCAAAAGCCGACTCGATTCCGAAAGAAATTAAGATTTGTAACTATTTTTATTGAAAACAAATCATTTTTCTGAGTCTAAGGGCTTTCGTTTCGTTTAAATTGGATAAACGGTTCAATTATTAAGAAATAAATAAGAATAAGTCAATTTAATATTTAAAATAATCAATTATTCGAAATAATTGACCTCAAATATATTTTTAAATAATTACTTAGGAAAAATCTGAATTAAAATGATTTTTCCATAATTTTTGGAATTAAAATGAATTTAAAATGAATTATTCAAAATAAACTGATTAATTATCAAAATAATTAATCAATTTAAATAATTAATAAATAATAATAATAATAATAAATAAATAATTCTGAATTTTAGAAAATATTTCAGATTTATTTATAAAATAAATCAATTAATTAATTAAATTAATTAATCAATTCATTTAAATAAATAAAACTAAAATTTTGAATTTATAAAAATGAAAATAAAAATAAAATCCAAAAATAGATTTTAGAAAATGGAATTGGTTTTGAATGGATCAAAACCGGGTCATTTATACAGGTCAAACGGGTCATGAAGAACATGACCGGAATCGGCCCAAAATCCGGCAACCAAACCAGATTCCGGCGACCCATTTTCAGGCTAAAAATAATACCGTTTGATGCGTTTTCCAGGTGGGTTTCATTCCAAACAACCACAACAATTCATCTCTGATCAAAACCAACCAAAAACATCCCTGCATCAAATTCTCCGGTGAAATCAATTGAAACTCCGGCCAACTATCGTTTTTCTTCATCTGTACATAAAATTTCACGTTCTATAGCTTAAATCAAAGCTTGAAACATCTAAAATCAAACCCCTATCATCTAACATACCAAAATCACTCAAACTCAAAAAGGATTAAATCAAAAATTGGGTATAAACCCTAATAATCGAATTTCACTACCCAGGAATCATTAGATGAAATTAATAGCATAAATCGACTGCAAATCATCATACGAAGCTATATCAATCATCAAATCAATCAAATAACCCTAGAATTTAAAATTGAAAAATAAAGAATTAAAACATGAAATTGATGCAAGAAACTGAAAGAACAGATCAAAACCTTCGATTTGAGTACTTACATGAACATATTTGGTGCTCAAAATCGGTCAAAATAAAGGTTTGATTCTTTGACCTGATTCTGGAATATCTGACCCGACACTACGCCATAAGTGTGATATTGTAATGCCTAAATGGTGTTACAATAGGCCCCAAGAGCATTAAAATAGGTCTATTGTAACACCAGAGGTCGTTACGTATACGAGCATTACAATAAACACCCTAATGTAACATTTTACTGATCTATTGTAATAGAGAGGAAAACGTTAAAATAGGCACCTACTGTAATAATAACAGGCCCCAATATAACACAAAATGAGTGATACAATAGCTTGATCAAGATTTCATAAGTGGGACGCACAAGGCGGGGTTCACGTGGCCCCCACATGTAGGGCCCACAGGGGCCTTGCCTGTGGGGGCCACGTGGACCCCGCCTTGTGGGTCCCATATAACCTATTGTAACAGTAGATTTTATTTATTCTAACACCAATTTTTTTAGTTAGACAACACTGGAATATGTGTTATGTAACAGTCTTTTTATCTAATGTAACACTAGTAACATATATAATGTAATATTATATGTAAACAAATGTTACACTAGAACAAACAAATGTAACAATTATTCTAAACATTTTTGAAATATAAGGTTTGTTTTTAGAACAATCTATAATCAACAAAAACATCAAATCTGCGTACATAAGAGTCTGTGCTCTACAAACCAAACAACTACATAATAGTACATTCTCCAAACCATCTCCAACGCCAACGATGACCAAAGTACTATAAATAGTCTCATCCCAACGCCAACAACGATGATAAAACTACTACATAATTAATTCTGAACACCAAGGCAGGAGAGTCTCATCTCTCCAACACCAACAAGTACGACATAACTACTAAATAGTCAAGTTTATAAATACCAAGGCAGGAGAGAACAAAAGTAACCAAGTACACGATAAACATGAAACTTAATAACATATTTAACATGAAACTCATCAACAGTAGGTTCAGGAATAGATGGATTGTTTTCTGAGGCAAGTACTGTACCTTGCCTTCCCACCAACCAATCTCGTCCATATTTGCCACTGGAAAGCATCGCGTCGGCATCATTTCCTTCTGGCAGCATCTCGTCAATGGAATCCTATAAGACAAATTTGCATAAATTTGTTAAAGGACAAACTAAGTTTTTTTGTTTACAACTAAATATAACTGCAATTCTTCTGTGGACTATATGAGAACAAACTCAGATTCATTATTTACAACTAAATTTACTTACAATTCTTTTCTGAATTGCATCCCTGTTTGTCTTATACTTGCGCCATTTTTTGTGCTTGCGACTTTTGAAATAAACTTTAGCTTGTGATTGGGAGGTTTGATTTGGGTCTTTGTTTTTCTGGCATGTACCAAAAATAAAATGACAAATAAGGAATACATTATCATAAATGTGAAAGAAAAAATAAATACAATAATGATATATGGGCCAAGAAAATATCAATCTGATTAATAATAATCAGAGCAACTAATTTTAATAATAATCTGATTAATTATTAGTTTGATTAATAATCTGACGAATAATGAGACTATATTGGTTTTGCAATTATACCTAAATCGAACAATTTCACTTTTACAATTAAAATAATGTCATACCAGTTTCTCTTTAACATCAACAAGTGTTTTACGACCAAGTGTGTGGGGGTCAGTATAGGAACTACAACGGGCTGCATTTTCCTCTGCAACTACCTGTTACAAATAAACCTAAACGTATTGACCTGAACTTCTTCGTCTGCCCAATACTTCAACAAAACCTTTATATCTTCAAGTGGAATTTCATGCGGCCTGTTTTGAATCCTTTTCTCGTCACTGTCATATTTTGTATAATGTGCCTTTTTGACACGTGACTTGTGCACTCTCCAAAGAGTATTAAGTGTCTTCTTTAAATACTTTTCCCCGTGTGTAGGAATATCATACCTATCCTATGATATGTCAAATACAAACTTTGCATTATATCAATGCACATGTACTAATAAGACTGAAATTTCAGGCTAATTGGTAAAAATAAGAATACCAGAGTATGTTCCACCATATTCTTCTTCAATTCTTGTGGAACAACATGCCAGTTTACATGAGTAAGCGACACATAATCCTTTACCAGTGTCCCCAGAAAATTACTCAACTCGGATCTAATCTTCCTTTCTCCAATTGGCTGACCCCGTTTACTGAATTTAATGACTAGCTTCTCATTATCACTCCTATCATGAACTTTCAACATTTTTATCCGTCCTCGAGGTTTTTTAGGACCTGGCCACATATGAACAATATAATAGAAAATTGTGGTCCTAGTTGCTATATTATTGTTAATAATCTTACAAGAACATACTCAGGTGTCATGTTTCTTACCTTTTTCAAAAACTTCCTGGGCATTCTGTAAACTCGACTCACCAACATCCTCCATCATTAGATCAGCTTCAAGATTCTACATCTGGCATTCCCGCAGCGCTATATAAGGGGCAGCTGATCCACTTTCAAAATTGACACACTGTTTCAACAGTTTACTATAAGTTGGATTGATAAGTTTTCGAGCAGATGAACTCTTTGCTTCTGTGTTCGTAGTGGTGGCTGCAGTGGCTCGGGAACGAGTTCTGGGACCAGGTGGTAGTATCTTTTTTCCTTCACAGAATTAATTATATATATATGCAAAAAATGGAATGAAGTAAAATTTTAAGCATAATTAGTGTAAATCAAAATAATGAGTAAACGGATTATAAATAGAATGAAATAAAAATTTAAGCATAATGAAGTAAAAAATTAGACATTAAGTGGATTATAATAAAAATACTCCCCTTCTTAATTATTAAGAACAATTATGAAAAAAAACAAATTATATATAAGTATTTATGTCAACACTCAACACCTAGATGTGTTATTTCAAATTAACTGGTAAAATTTAATTAAGTGAATTAAGTATATATTAAGTAAATTATGGCCAAGACCGAAACAAAAAGACTAAATGAAGTATTCAATTGTTAATATTCAAAGAATTGACTTAATTAAGTCAATTAAGTTGCATTTTACCAGAAATTGCAGTCTCGCACTTAAATTAGTTAGGGCAGATGCGTATACCTTTGTCAAACCATCACTATCACTTTCCCTCTCATTTTCCAATATATATTCATCAGAATCCTCATTGTCTTTCTCCTTCCCCTTGAATTTCTACACTGTAGGTGGTGTTGGATTAGTCCCATATTTACCTAACCCAAGTTCATCAAACTTTGCCCTGTTTTCTTGCACACGTTTCATTTTAAGTAGCTCATACTTATTCATGTCTTGCGACAGCTATTCCGGTAACTGCAACAAATTGTAACAGATCCAATACACAATTTATTATCCTTGTTTTTTATTTATACATTACACCGAACTTGCATTCATGCTAGTTTAACTACATAGGGGCATAGGAAAATTAATTTCAAAATTAGTAAAAATGACTACCTTAACAACAATTTCATTATTCCCTGTACTTTTGCCATTTATCTTGTCTCCCTGTAAATTGAACTTCTTTCTCGCCGTTCCTTTTAGATTAACAGTTCCTTCTTCAAGTTATGGAGTCTCCGAAACTGGCTATACACTTTCGTGGTGATAAAATCCTCCTGGGCAGCTCAAGTGACTTCTGCTTGTTCTTCTTTCTTTGTTTTTCCTGTTGGAGCTGGTGTGACGTCACAAGTTTACGCTTCACTTGTTCCTTAGTTGACCCTTTGAAAGAAGATTGAACAGGCATGGTAAATATATGGCGCTACTGAAGATTTATTTAAGTGTGTGTCGATATACATGCGGGATTAGTATAATTACCTTGAATTAGGTTCTTCCTTGGTCGTATAATTACCCATGGCTGCATCTGAACTGAAGGCTCCACTTCTTTATTAATAACAGTGTCAACATATAAATGAAGTTCATGATCCGGTTTAGTTTCATTTACAAAATCCAGCAATTCTTTATCGCGTGTCAGCAATTTCCAACCATCAGCAACTTTGTGTACACCCCTCCAATTTTTGTCAACTTCATGTAATCCTTGACATATTCCATAAGCACGCCATATGAGAATTCTAAAGTATCCAGTCTATTACCAATAAGCTCTGTCCACTGATAAGCAGACTTCTTAAAAATTCTGTCATAGTGCAGATTTAAAATCACACATTTTTCTTCCATCCTACATAAAATGGAAATAAGATTAATAAACAGATGCAATATTGACAAACAACTACGAGCACATTTAAACAGATGTAATCTTAATAAAAAATAGAAATACATGAAAATGATATAAAAATTAGAACTCATATGCAATATTCATGCACCCAGATGCGGGCATATTTAAACAAATGCAGTATTTATAAATGAATACTTTAAATATTGATGCAACATTAAAAAACAGAAACACAAGAAAATGATATAAAAAATAGAGATACAAGAAAATAAAAACAGATGCATTCGATTCAAATTTTAGCAGTTAATATTTTAATCACAAACTTGATATATTCGGAGTACAATAACCAAACTAAGAAATAATAGAAATACATGAATTTATCTTAAGGATTATGTCTTGAACTGAAATATATATTAAACATCTTGCATTTACCCTTCAGTTTGTGGAATATGGATTTGTTTTTTAGGGACATCATCCCTAAACCAATTAAATTCACCATCTAGATTAATAATATCATGATTATCAAGATGGTTATGGTCATTCTGATCTTCAGTTTGAGTTTGGTCATCGATGATGTCGCACAAGTCCCTTGGTAACTTTTTAATAACATCGTGCACCATATTTTTAGTCGGATCTTCAACATAAAAAATTTGCTACACTTGTGAAGCCATCACGTAGGGATCTGATTTGCTACACAGCTTTTTAAAATTCACTTTGGTGATACCAAATGAATCCTTCTCTTCATGGTACCAACAACACTTGAAAAGAACCACCGGAAACGCTCCCCAATAATCAACTTTAATAATTTCTACAACTGATCCATAGCAATTGACGGCCCCGACAATTGGGTTTTCATCTTTCGCACTCGCAAAGCTAGTGGTTTCAGCGGTCAAAAATACTCCGTTGTTTTGTGTAGTGCATTTGGAATCTCTATTTTTTGTATGAAATCGAAATCTATTAACCACATAGCCACTAAACCTCCTAGCTGTTCGGTTAGGACCCAGTGCAAGAACACACAGATCAGTTGAAATGTTGACCATTTTTTCCACCTCTTTCTTCAACCATTTCCCAAAAACTTCGGAGTGTGTTTGTTCTTTTTGTATTTTTTTGAGTTGGCATCAACATCAACTAAAGTCTGATGGTTTCTATGAAAAATTATGTTGAAACGGTTTAAGAAGAAAGACAAAGTTCAAAATTTATAGTTTTCACTAAATGAAATAGGTTCTAAAACTTACTCGATCAATGTCTCAATTTCTTGATTGCCACAATTGAAAAGAATGTAGGCATGACATGCTTTCCACTCCAAATCATTTAACTGAATAACTTTTCCGTCTTTATCTCTTCTTGTTCCAATATATGATACTCCGCATTTTCTATTTTTGCTCCAAAATCAGTTGATTCAACACCCAAAAACCTTGAGCAGAATGTGACACACTCCTCAGCCAAGTAGCCTTCTACAATTGAACCTTCGGGTTTGGTCCTATTACCAACGTAATTTTTTAGCTTTCCAAGATAACGCTCAATATGATACATATATCGCAGGTGCTCCGGTCCGCCGTACTCAATTTATTTATAAAGATGAATGGGAAGGTGCACCATGATATCAAAGAAGGCAGGGGGAAAATAATCTCAAATTCATAAAGGATGTCGACAATTTCTTCTAGTAGCCTCTTGATATCATCCAAATGAATGACCTTAGTCCATAGAACCCTAAGAAATGCGCTAAATTTGATTAACAGTTTTGCAACATCAGCTTTTAATGATTTCTTCACAGCAAATTATAACAAGTAGTGGAGTATAAAATACACGTCGTGGCTCTTATACCCCGCTACCTGCCTCTCGTCTGTGTGCACATACATACTGATATTGGAGGCCCAAACGTAAGGAAGTTTCACATTCTTCAATACCTTGCAAAACAGTTCTTTCCCTTATTTGTCATGTCAAAGATTGCGGCATAAATTTCAAGCTTCTTCCTATCGGCAGATTTAACCGGATGAAGGGACTTTCGAATCCCCATTTCTTGTAAATCCAAACTAGCAGCTAAATGATCTTTTGACTTCCCCCAATATTAAGTAAAGTACCTAATATTTTGTCACAAATGTTTTTTCGATATGCATAACATCGAGGTTATATCGGAGTTGATTATGCTTCCAATACGATAAATCGGAAAAAATTTACTTCTTCTTAAATGGGGTGTTATTTTCTCGCTTTCTCTTTTTCTTAATCTTTCCCCAAAATGGTTTTCAAACCCAACCAACAATTGATCAACATCTATTCCCGTTAATGGTTCTAGACTCTGCCTCATTTCAATCTGGCCATTAAATTTTTTCTTGTCAAACCTCCATTTGTGCAAGGGATCAAGAAACCTTCTATGATGCACATAAGACATTTTTTTCTATGTTTCAGATATTCCGAACATGTCTCATAATGACACACCAAACAGGCCAACTTACCCTTTGTGCTCCAACTGGACATCATGGCGTATCCTGGAAAGTCGCTTATGGTCCACAACACCGCTGCCCGTAAATTAAAATTTTGATCAGTCATGGCATCATATGTTTGGACACCAAAATCCCATAATTCTTTTTAGTCAGAAATTAATGGCTGCATATACATGTCGATACTGTTTGAAGGACAATCTGAACCCGATATCAACGTCGAAAGAAATGAATTTTCTTATTTCATGCTAAGCCATGGCGGGAGGTTGTAGTTTACTAGTATAATTGTCCATGTACTATGACTAGCTCTTGTACGAAAAGGACAGAATCCATCAGCAGGTATGTCTAGTCTTATATTTCGCATTTCTGAAGAAAAATTGGGATAATTTGCATCCATTGTCTTCCAAGCTTCGGGGTCAGCCGGATGCCTCAATTTCCCATCTCTTATTCGTTCTGTTGCATGCCATGTCATGAGCTTCGAGTATTCTTTGCACATGAACAAGCTCTGCAACCTCGGTTTTAAAGGGAAGTATCTCATCACATTTGTCAGAACTTTGCTGATCAACTTGGCCGGATCATTAATAGCATATGAGCATTTTTTTCTTGTAAAATCCACCTCGAAACCCCACAGTATCACAAACTTGTTTATCTTCATTTTTGGCCCAGTATAACATGCAACTATTTGGACATGCATGTATTTTCTTATAATCAAGACCTAAGTCTTTGATTATGTTTTTCGCAGAGTTGAAGGATAATGGCATATTGGCTTTTGGAAAGGCATCTTATATTAATACTAATAAATCCCCGAAGGCGGACTCGGTAATCCCATGAACACACTATAGGTGATAAAGTATGATCATAAAACTAAGTGGGGAAAATTTTGTGTGGCCCGGATATAACGGTTGTTTTCCCTCTTCGACAAGGCGATAATACTTTCCAGCCTCCGGATTTTGTCCTTGTTCTACATTCTGAAACCTCCTTCCCGTACAATCAAACATCGCTCCTAAATTATCTTCGAACCTGGTCCCCGTTTCACAACCGTTAAAATCCGTAATTTTTTTTACTTTGGCTTGTGAAATCTTACAAATCCACTGGACATGTAACAAAGAAGGCCCTCTACAAATTAGATGATCATAAATTATATCTTGACGATGCTACATACGATCATTACAATCTTTGCAGGGGCATTTCATTTCATCACCTTTGGAGAAAAGGGGAAATGCCTTTTCCGCAAACAATTGCATCCCCTTTTCATACTCTCTGCTGGATCTTGGAAGTCCTATCCAGTTATTCAAATCATTATTAGGTTCCATTTCTAAAACCTAGGCCCTTTCCAAGATTGCACCTATAAAGCCGAATCAATTAAATATATACATCATATCGATATTCATAGTAAAATAGCAATACAAACATAACAAAAAAATTTTATATATAATATTTAACATTGTATTCCTCTTCTTCATGATACATGACATATATAAAAATATTATTAAAATAGAAATATATAAACATTATTAAAATACACTTATACCACTATATATCCCTAATCATTTACACTATATTTTCAATTTAATTCAATAAATACTATCACTGGTTAAAATATAAGTTTTAAGGTTAGAATTGTTATTTAATTTTCTAATGTAGTTAGCAATATAATTCTTGATAGGGATAAATAAATTATGTTTGTATAATTAAATACTGCATTAATTGTACAAACTGTGGGCTGCCAGGCCCAATAAAAAGATATATGATACTCAGACCAGAAAGGTTAAGCCTGATGGACTAGATCAGGCCTGATGGAATAAAAAAGGCCCAAAAGCCCTGGTTATTAATTAATTTCGTAATTAATTAATAAGGGACAAATCAGATGTTGAAAAGAGTCCCGATAAGGATATAAATCCTTGGAGATTAGCCTCAAGGGGGCCTAAAAGGATAAGGAATCAGTTTCCTACTATCTAGGACTCCAAAGTCCATTCTAATTATGAGACTTGCCCACCAAGTCTCCTATACCAAGTCCAATTCAAGGACTCCCAACATATATATAAGGGGTCTCACCCCCACCAATCAGAACTACGTTTTTTGGCTTGATTCTCTAATTCACAGAGATACGTAGGCATCTCGTAAAGGCAGATTGAGTCACGAAACACGAGAGCAGCCATTGAAGGCCTTGAGCTCCCGAATCTTAGTATTAAATACAGCAAGTAATAACCTTGGTTTTTTATCCATAACATTTGGCGCCGTCTGTGGGAAAAACGGAACAACAACCATGGTGAGAACACGGAGAACAACCAGCACTCTGGAGGAGGGAACACCATCAGGGACAACCCAGGTGATTTCATCAACCGTGGAGGTTCCACCCCATTCAACTTATGCATCTACTCAGGGGGAAGCCCAGACAGGGACAACTCATCCTCAGCCACAAGGGACAACTCCCCCGACTATTCAAGGTACGAATCCTCAAGTTCAACAAATACATATACCTGTGAATTCTCGACCCGTCGGGTATGAATATTCAACTATTGTTACTACTAACCCCCCTTATGGGATGCCCCTTCACCCTGAGGTTGGAGGAAGTGGATATGCTGGGCGAAGCGAAGCACGAGGGCGGTCGCCCCCCTATATACGAGGTTTGGATCCTATCCCTGAGGATCGGGAATTTTCTGGTCCATACACTGAGAGAGACTCCGAATCTTCGGATGATGAAGTGGCCCCGAGAAGGAGGCGTCCTGGAAAAGAGCCAATGGCCGATGGAAGGCAACGCCCCCAAAGCACCCCAGGGGCGAATCCCCAAGAAGTGCAGGAAAAGATCAGGGCTCATGAGGCTGAAATCCAAAGGCTGAGACGTGATTTGGAGGCTCACCAAGCCACCAGACCCCACATACCTCCTAGGGGGAGAAATCCTCCTCCTATCATAGACCTGGATGGTCCGGTAAGAAGAAGGGCTGCTGTCCCAAGAACTGATCCAAGCAATCTCCTTCCCCTTGGAGATCCTGATGATCCAACTCCACCCTTCACAGAAGAGATAATGAATGCCCATATCTCAAGGAAATTCAAGATGCCCACTATCAAAGCCTATGATGGCACGGGAGACCCCGCTAATCATGTTAGGACATTCTCTAATGCACTGCTGCTGCAACCCGTGAATGATGCTATAAAATGTCGGGCCTTCCCTCAAACCCTGTCGGGTATGGCTCAAAGATGGTACAGTCGCCTACCCCCAAATTCTATTGGATCATTCAGAGAATTAAGTCAGGCTTTTATTAAGCAATTCATCAGTGGAAGAGTCCATGAGAAAAGTTCAGCATCTCTTATGAGTCTTGTGCAGGGAGCTAAAGAATCCTTAAGAGATTACCTAAATCGTTTTACAAAGGAGGCTTTAAAAGTCCCAAACCTTGATGATAAGGTAGCCATGATAGCACTGCAACAAGGAACTAGGGATGAGTTTTTCAAGATGTCTTTGGCCAAACGACCCCCTGAGAGCATGTTGCAGCTCCAAGAGAGGGCAGGGAAGTATATCAAGGTTGAAGAAAGTATGAGGAAGACCGTAGTAAGTAATGAGCCCACTGGAGGCAAGAAACGAAAAACTGATTTGGAGTATATCGCTAAGGATAAATATCCTAGAACTGAACAAAACCCTGATTCAACCCCCAAGAAGGGAGGACCTGGGCAAAAGTTCACTGAATACGCTAAGCCGAATGCTCCCAGAAGTCAGATTTTGATGGAGATTGAGAAAGACAGAGATATTCGCTGGCCTAAGCCCTTGAAGGCTGATCCTGCCAAGCTAGATAAGGGCAAGTATTGCAGGTTTCACAAAGATGTTGGCCATGACACCGATGAGTGTAGGCAGTTGAAAGATGAAATTGAGTTTTTGATTCGAAAAGGAAGATTGAACAAGTATACTGGAGATGGAGGAGACAGAAATAATAATGGAAGGAAGAACTTTGAAGATCGTAGGAGGGACCAAGATGATCAAGGGCGGAATCCCCAACCTAGAGGACCAGTTATAAACACCATTTATGGAGGGCTGAGACCTCGAGGGCCTGTGATAAACACGATCTTTGGAGGTCCAACTGCTGCTGGATTGTCCAAAAATTCCAGAAAGGCATATACTAGAGAGGTTATGCATATTGTTGGAGAAGCCCCGAAGAGGGCCAGGACAGAAGTAACATTGGCTTTTGATGATTCCGACCTAGAGGGTGTGAAGTTTCCCCATGACGACCCGCTGGTCATAACGCCGATAATAGGAAATAGCCCGGTTAAGAGGGTCCTTGTGGATAATGGTGCTTCTGTGGATATCTTGCTCCACGACACCTTTCTAAGGATGGGGTATAACGACTCCCAGCTGACACCAACCGACATGCCGATATATGGATTTGCTGGAGTAGAATGTCCTGTGGAAGGGATAATTAAATTGCCAACCACCATAGGTACGGAGCCAAGGCAAGCAACGCAGATGCTGGATTTTGTGGTGGTAAAGGCTAGTTCAACTTATAATGCTATCATGGGGAGAACAGGGATACATGCCTTCAAGGCAGTCCCCTCTTCCTACCATTCAGTCATGAAGTTTCCCACCCGAAACGGGATTGGAGAAGAGAGAGGAGATCAAAAAATGGCTAGAAGCTGTTATGTGGCCTCTTTGAGGGCAGATGGAGTCGGGGGGCAGGTTCTTCCTATTGAAGATATGGATGTTCGAGAAAATGATGAGAATAGAGGAAGGCCAGCAGAAGAATTGGTTTCGGTTCCTTTAGATCCCAAGAATCCTGAGAGGATGACTTTCATTGGAGCCACATTAGAGGAGCCCCTTAGAGGGAAGTTAGTGAAATTTTTGCAAGAAAATAGTGATGTGTTTGCATGGTCAGCAGCTGATATGCCAGGCATAGACCCGGAGTTAATTACTCACAAATTAAACGTGGATCCAAGCCGGAAGACAGTGAAACAAAAGAAAAGAAATTTTGCCCCGGAAAGACAAGAGGCTATAAAGCAGGAAGTGGAAAAGCTCTTAGAGGCTGGTTTCATTGAGGAGATTCAATTTCCGGAGTGGTTAGCAAACCCTGTAATGGTGAAGAAGGCTAATGGAAAGTGGAGGATGTGTATAGACTTCACCGATCTGAATGATGCATGCCCCAAAGACTGTTTTCCGCTGCCTAGAATTGATACTTTGATTGATGCCACCGCTGGACATGAGATGCTGAGTTTCATGGATGGGTTTAGCGGATACAACCAGATCAAAATGCATAAGGATGACATTCCAAAGGTATCATTTATCACTGACTTTGGTGTTTATTGTTATCTTGTTATGGCGTTTGGTCTCAAGAATGCAGGAGCCACCTATCAAAGGTTGGTGAATAAAATTTTTAAGGATCTTATTGGGAAGACTATGGAAGTCTATGTTGATGACATGCTAGTCAAGAGTCTAGTAAAGACTGATCATATAACCCATTTGAGGGAAGCTTTTGAGGTCCTGAGGTACCACAAGATGATGTTGAATCCCACGAAGTGTGCTTTCGGAGTAGGATCTGGAAAATTCTTGGGATTGATGGTCTCAAAGAGGGGAATTGAGGCTAACCCCGATAAAATAAAGGCAATCCTGGACATGGAACCCCCAAAAACTGTCAAGGATGTTCAGAAACTCACAGGAAGGGTTGCTGCGCTAGGACGATTCATCTCCAAGTCAGGAGACAAGTGCTTGTCATTCTTCAAGTCATTAAAGAACATTAAAGACTTTGTATGGAGTGAGGAAAATCAGAAGGCATTTGAAGAGTTAAAGAAGTATATGGGCCAGGCCCCGTTGTTGGCCAAGCCAGTTCTGGGTGAAATTTTATTCTTGTACTTGGCTGTTTCAGAAAGCGCCTTGAGCGCCGTGTTGGTTAAGGAGGAACTGAAAGTCCAGAAACCCGTATACTATGTCAGCAAAATTTTGCATGGTGCTGAGTTGAATTATTCAGCCATTGAGAAATTCGCTTTAGCCTTGGTAATGGCTTCAAGAAAGTTGCGTCCTTATTTTCAAGCTCACCAAATTGAAGTCCTAACAAATCAGCCACTGAGAAATATCATTCACAGTCCCAAGGCAAGTGGGAGACTGATTAAGTGGGCAATAGAGTTGGGAGAGTTCGATCTCAAGTATAAGCCACGTACGGCCATAAAAGCCCAGGCACTAGCTGACTTCCTGGTGGAATGTACCATACCCAACCAAGAAGTCGGGGGGCAGGAAGATACCATACCTCAAGACAAGGGAGTCGACAATGGGGACAAGGAGAAAGAATATTGGGTTCTCTATTTTGATGGAGCATCAAAAACAAATTCCAGTGGAGCAGGGTTGGTTTTGCAAAGCCCTGATGGATTCTTAATTGAGTATGCCATGAAGCTAGACTTCCCAACAACAAACAATGAGGCAGAGTATGAAGCCCTGATTGCTGGCCTTGGTCTAGCTGGGACACTTAGAGTCAAAAACTTAAAGGTCCGTGGAGACTCGAAGCTGATCATATCCCAGGTAAAGGGAGAATTTGAGGCAAGGGATGATACGATGGCTAAGTATGTTCGCCTAGTAAGGGCTGTGATGACCCAATTTAATGAATGCCATGTTGAACACATTCCAAGGGAAGAAAATGCTAAAGCAGATGCGCTATCAAAGTTTGCTTCATCTGAGATTGAAGAAAGTTCAGGAAGTGTGTACTTCCGTGTTTTGAAGACACGAAGCATAGATGTTAAGCTTGTGGCTCCCGTAGGCTTGGGGACGTCATGGATTGATCCCATCAAGGCTCACATTCAGACCGGTTGGTTGCCAAGCGATGCAATTGAGGCACGGAAGTTAACTGTTCGAGCACTAAGGTACTCTTTGATAGATGGGATTCTATATAAAAGATCTTTCGTGGTTCCTTACCTGAGGTGTCTCAGGCCCGATGAGGCACGCTTGGCTCTTGAAGAAGTGCATGAAGGTATTTGTGGACAACACCTGGGGGGCAGGGCCTTGGCTCATAAAATAACCCGTTTAGGCTTCTATTGGCCAGAAATGATGGCTGATGCCAAAGAATATGTGAAGAAGTGTGATCGCTGTCAGAAGTATGCACCAGTTGTTAGACAACCCCCCGAGATGCTGACCTCTATCAACTCGCCTATTCCCTTTGCCATGTGGGGGATGGATATTCTAGGGCTTTTTCCTATGGCCACGGCACAAAGGAAATTTCTGATTGTAGCCATTGATTATTTCACCAAGTGGATCGAAGCCAAACCCTTGGCCAAAATCACAACTAAGCAGGTTGCACAATTCCTGTGGGAAAACATTATGTGCCGATATGGAATTCCCCGTATCCTCGTCACTGACAATGGAACACAATTCAACAATGAGGAATTCAAGAAGTATTGTGAAGAAAATGAAATTGAGTTACGATTCACCTCTGTGGCTCACCCGCAAGCCAATGGGCAAGCAGAGGTAGCAAATCGGATAATCCTGGATGGACTAAAAAAGAGGATCGAGAAGTCAAGAAATAATTGGGTGGATGAGATACTTCCAATATTATGGGCCTATAGGACTACCTGTAGAGTCACGACAGGAGCAACTCCTTTCATGTTGGCATATGGGGCAGAAGCAGTAGTTCCCGTGGAGATATCGCATTCCTCTCCAAGGATTCAGACTTTCAAAGCTGTAGAAAATGAGGAAGGGCAGAGGTTAGCCCTGGATCTAATTGATGAAGTGCGAGATGAGGCACATGCAAAGATAGTAGAATATCGGAAAAAGGCTTCATTCTATTACAACCTAAGGGTTAAAGAGAGGTTTTTTAAACAAGGAGATCTAGTCTTGAGAAAAATAGAGGCTTCTGGTGTTGGACAGAAAGGAAAGCTTGCCCCGAATTGGGAAGGGCCGTACAGAGTCAAGAGCGTTCAGGGTAGAGGAACCTACAAGCTGGAAACTATGGAAGGTTTTGAAGTCCCGAGGACCTGGCACGCACAAAACCTGAAGGTTTACTATGTGTAAGATAGGAGAAGTACGATTCTCACTTGTCATTGACAAGTAGGTTTAAAAGCACCTTGAAGCTTTGCTTGCATAGGATTTTATATTCCAGTAAAATTTACATCGTCTAGTTATTGTTGATTAGGGTCGAACCCATGCTATGTAAGGTTTTGGACTTCATATTAAAGAGTTTGAAATTATTTCTATCTAAGGATGTTTAAGGTTCAAATGCATATTAAGATTGTAAAGATAAAACAGAAAAAGGCAAGAAAAGCAACGTATAAAACATAACCCCGAAGGGTAACAAGTTCTGATATAAATAAAGTTCAAAAAGAAGATATACAAAAAGCTAGGCCTTGGAAGGATGAGATTCCTCAGAACCACTATCCGAAGTCTCTTCGGAAGTTTCAGTCGTTTCTTCGGACGTCTCGGTCGTCCCCTCCGAAGTCCCTGTAGAAGTTCCCTCGGCAGAAGATGATGGCTGTTGAGGTGCTGCTTTGGGAGATTCTTCCACCCTGGCCTTCTTAGCAACAGGCTCGAATTCCTCCTCGGGGGAATCTTCCTCCTCTCCATCCTTGATCATACCAGCAAGCTTTTCAGTAACACCTCCAAGCTCTGGAACCCGCACTGGGCAAGGAAAGGGCAACTGCTCAAGGACCTCGGGAAACTCATCCTGGATGGCCTCCACAGCAGCGTCCCAGCCTTCCTTATAGCTAACAGGATGAAGAAGGGCGTCATGCTCCACCATCAAGTCTTTGAATTCTTGAGTGTCCATCTAGCCATCAAAGGCTTTTTCCTTCTGCGCCTTCAAGATGACATTTTCAGCCCGGGCCGTCTCCAGGTCAGAAGTGGAAGAGGCCAATTGAGCTTCAAGGGCCTCAATTTTTTGATTGGCCTCCTCCAACTTCTTGTTGGCATCTTCCAGGCCAACCTTCCAAGCCTTGGCTTGGTGAATAGCCCCTTGAAAATGGGCGTTAGCCTGCAGGAGAAAACAACAAAGGTTTAGAAAAGAAAGAAAAGAGAATTGTAAAAAGCATAAGTAAAGTACATACCGTCGCCAGAGCTTGGGCTCCAAATAGCTCATTCCCCTCCAAGTCCTGTTGAAGGACAAAATCTTGATAATCCACCGGGGAAATGGAATGCTTAGACCATTCCTTGGACAGGGCCGTGCTGCCCACAATTGAGTCCTTGCCCCGGATCCCCCAAGCAGGTTGAAAGTAGGCACCTGGCCTCTGCTTGGTGCGCAGAACTTGGCTGGGGCCTTCCTCATCTGGCTCCGTCGCCTGAAGAAGGAACTCCGGGAAGCGGTCACCCAGTCGAGGGTCCTTAAAGATCTTCCCGGCCCTCTTCATCCTGGTTGTCTCCAGGTCCTTCGGCTTGGTAGCCTCCTCAATCTTCTCGGCCACTGCAACAAACAAAGTCAGTTGAAAATCAATGAAATAAAAGTGCAGGAAATAAAGGAGATAAGAAAGGGAACTTACTTTTCTTATTAACGGGCGAAAGGCCGCGTTCTACCAGGACGGTCTCCCGGATAAGGTCCCAACAATGGGAAGTGCCGTTGTCTTGCGTAAGGAGGTTGAAACCTCTAGCCTCCTCCTCAGACAAAGTTATGTCATTCGGGCTCCCGTCTACGGCCAGCCCAAAGGATGATCGAAACAAGGAGCCCCAATCTCCACCTTCCCAAATAACAAACAAAAAATCTTTCTTCCACCCCAAGTTGTTGTCAGGGATGGACTTCCCATTTACGATATGGGGGATAGTGGGGCGCTGGTTGATAGAAACCCAACCCGGACTTTTATCAGGGCTGTTTTTAAACTGAAAAATCTTCCTGAAGACAGCAACAGATGTGGGGACGTTGTGTTTGGCGCATTGCGACAGATAACACAGAATCAACCTCCAGGAATTAGGGGGAAGTTGGCAAGGGCTGATGCCCACATCAGCCAGTAGCAAAGGAATGAATGGATGAAAAGGGAGTCTAATACCTGCCCTCAGAGTATCCCTATAGACGCATAGCGCGTCCTTCTTCCACTGACAGGCCCTGTCGGCCGGACCCGCAAGAACCAGCTTAAAAGGCTCCTTGATTTTGAAGCAGCTGCTCAACTTTTCCAGCTCCTTGGGATCCCGTAAAGCACTGATATGATCGTGCGCGTCCAGATGCGCATCAGACGGATACTCGTCCCCTCGAGTGTTGATCATGTCGATTAAGGAAGTATACCTCGATCGAATAGGAAAATCATTGGACTTTCTAGCCACGTTCATCTTGGCCAAACGAGTCATTCTTTTGTCAGCCATCTAAAAAAAAAGTATGAGGCACGTAAATAGGCTATCTTAAAATGGCACACAATGGAAAAATAATGAAAAGCAAAGGGAGGAATCTTACCTGAAGAAGCGCTCCTGAAAAAAGGCTTTGAGCTCCGACTTGCTGTTATTCCTCTGAGAATCTTAGCAGGAAGATGATGAAGAAAACTAAGAAATGAGAAAGTAAGGAGTAATAGCCTTTCCTCATTCCTTTATATAAGAGGAAAAGGAAGTTGAAGGGACGAAAAGCCCATTGAGGACAAAAGCCCATAAGAAAAAGCCCAGAAAAAAGAATATTCCAGAATATTCCAAGGAATTCTAGAGCATTCTTAACAGGGTGTATTAAGCCCAGATCAATAAAAAGAGGCCCAATAAGATTTGAAAAGGCCCAATAAAAGAGGCCCGATAAGATTTGAAAAGGCCCAATAAAAGAGGCCCAATAAGATTTGGAAAAGCCCAATAATAGAGGCTCAGAAAAATTTAATAAGGCCCAACAAAAAAGGCTAGGCCCAAATCCAATTAGGATTTGGAAAATACAATACCCTAAATTAAAGCTAAATAAAGAAGGCTAGTGGAAGACCAGAATCCAGGTCGAAATCCAGGTCGTGAATCCTGCCCGAAATCTTTCAAGCAGACACCCGAAAATAGCGGGTAAAAAAGACCAGAATCCAGGTCGAATTCCAGGTCGTGAATCCTGCCCGAAATCTTTCGAGCAGACACCCGAAAATAGCTGGAATAACGGAACTGAATTGAGGTCGAAGCTTCGACCAGGAATGAGGTCGAATAAAACCAAGCATCTTTCAAAAAATAGGGATTAAAAACCCAGGTCGAAGTTCGACTAGGATCCTGGTCGAATTCCAGGTCGTGGATCCTAGTCGAAATCCTTCGACCAGGAAGCAAGAAAACCAGAGAATTTTCGAACAGGATTCAGGTCGAAATATCGACTAGAATCCTAGTCGAAATCCTAGTCGATAGGCATATAAAAAAAAAAAAAAGGGGTTGAATTTTCGACCTCGATCCAGGTCGAATTTTCGACTAGGATCCTGGTCGAATTCCAGGTCCTAGATCCAGGTCGAAATTTCGACTAGGATCCTGGTCGAATTCCAGGTCGTGGATCCTAGTCGAATTCCTTCGACCAGGATGACAAGGCTGGCCCCATTTTTCGACTAGGATCCTGGTCGAAATTTCGACCTGGATCCTGGTCGAAAAAAGGGCTGGAAATTTGAAAATTCCAGAAAATAAGGAAAAATCCCAGAAAATTCCAGAAAATAAGGAAAAATCCCAGAAAATTAGGGAAAATTCCAGAAAATAAGGAAAAATCCCAGAAAATTAGGGAAAATTCCAGAAAATAAGGAAAAATCCCAGAAAATTCCAGAAAATTAGGGAAAATCCCAGGAAATTAGGGAAAATCCCAGAAAATTAGGGAAAAATTCCAGAAAATAAGGGAAAAATCCCGGAAATAAGGGAAAAATTCCTGGAAATTAAGATAATTCCTGAATAAAAGGAAAAATTCGTTGTAAATGTGTAGGTCGCTCCACACTTTACGGAAAAACGAAACCCTGTAAGGGAACAAATAGACTTAACTTCTGCGAAACCTAATCAATGTTTCCCAAAAGTTGGGGGGCAAATGATAGGGATAAATAAATTATGTTTGTATAATTAAATACTGCATTAATTGTACAAACTGTGGGCTGCCAGGCCCAATTAAAAGATATATGATACTCAGACCAGAAAGGTTAAGCCTGATGGACTAGATCAGGCCTGATGGAATAAAAAAGGCCCAAAAGCCCTGGTTATTAATTAATTTCGTAATTAATTAATAAGGGACAAATCAGATGTTGAAAAGAGTCCCGATAAGGATATAAATCCTTGGAGATTAGCCTCAAGGGGGCCTAAAAGGATAAGGAATCAGTTTCCTACTATCTAGGACTCCAAAGTCCATTCTAATTATGAGACTTGCCCATCAAGTCTCCTATACCAAGTCCAATTCAAGGACTCCCAACATATATATAAGGGGTCTCACCCCCACCAATCAGAACTACGTTTTTTGGCTTGATTCTCTAATTCACAGAGATACGTAGGCATCTCGTAAAGGCAGATTGAGTCACGAAACACGAGAGCAGCCATTGAAGGCCTTGAGCTCCCGAATCTTAGTATTAAATACATCAAGTAATAACCTTGGTTTTTTATCCATAACAATTCTCTACACAAAATATAAATAATTAAGTATGGCTATTACTCGTAATAAAAAACAGAAAAAAAATTAATAGCTAGAGAGAACTGGAAAGAGAAAAGTAGACCAATGCCATCGAATTTAGTCTATCTCAAATCGTACAACACACCTATAAGGGTCATTAGATGACCTGGTCTGGTAGGAGTAAACAATAAACAGTAATAGGAAAATGGTACCCTTTGGTAAATCCCATTACCAGGACACCATGTCGTAACCTTAACAATACTAATATACGTAATTACCGAGTCTGGACCTGACTAAACTGTAACATCTTTAGAGATAGTTCAGAACTAGCCATATACATGATTTAATATACGTAATAACCTAAGTCATGAATAAATATATTTCCACAACTTATATCTCTTATTATTACTAATTAGTTCACAAAAAGCGTGCAAGAGATAGTGCGGAACTAGCAAAAGGATGTATAAACATAACAACTTTCTCACATAAAAAAAGAAGCACATTTTGCAATTTTCTAATTTACCTCATCAGTAGAAGGAATATCAAACAAAACATAGTTATTTGAACTAACATCGAATCGCATTACATTAACATTTTCGACACTTTCATCGAACAATCAAAAATACCAAAACATACTAAATATCAACTTAACAACAAATAAAAAAATAAATCAAGTAAACATATAAATCGATTATAATAAGAAAAACAAATATAACCAATAGAATACACACATACATATGACTAAAGACCCAAGTGAATATCAAAACCCAATTATAAGTACATGCCTTACTGGAAGCTTTAACTCCCGACTCTAAATGAGGAAAATTAGTACGGGCCTTTAATTAGAGCAAAATATATGTAGGTATTCAAATACCAGATCCAAGAGACTCCAATTTCTTCTTCAAGAGACGAGAGGAGAGTTTAGATCCACAAAATTTATGAGAGAGAGAGAGAGTGAGTGACTGTTTTGTGTGTTAGTTTTTTGTCCAAGTCCCGACAATCTTTACATTTGGGGGGTGGATTGCCGCTTTTTTCACCAAAAGGTTCAGCAATTTTTTAATTTTAATATTTTTTTAATTTCAATAATAAATTATTATTATTAAGTAATGAACCACCAAAATTACTTTTTTATTTATTTACAATAAATTTCGTAATTTGTAAGTAATTTGATGTTACATTCCTAATTAATTAATAATTCAGGATATAATTTTAATACTATTTTTGTATTAATATTTCCACTTTAAAATTTGTAAAAATAAAAAGTACCTAATGTAACACCAGGTGCTAGTGTTACATGTTGTGCAACACCAGCATTTCATTGTAACAGTAGATTTATAGCTATTGTAACACTGCAAGTGAGGTGTTGCAATAGGCCAAAATCTCTTAGCTAATATAAAGCTCCTTGTAACACTTGCATTACAGTAACCCACTTATGGCGTAGTGCGAAAACAGAGAATTTTCTAATTTTTTCTGAATTTTCTGATATCAGCTATTAGAAAAACTTTTGGGCAGTATAACTTTTGGTACTAAAGCATTTAACACAAGATAAATATTCGTTAAATACCTGGAAAATACCCTTACGACACAGAACACATATAACATATAACAATTAGGGTTTCTTGACTAAATAAACTTAATTATAATGACATAATAAAACATATAATTTATCTTTATTATGATATAATATGAGCGTAATTTTCCAGTCGTTACATAACCTATGACGCCCCCAAATCCGGGGTCAGGGATTTAGGAGGTCATGCCATCTTGAATCCTATTTAAACACTTATCTTTGTACAAAATTATAAATACTCACGCATCTACAACCCCATACTTATTAATACGCACACACACGCACACAGGTTATTATCCTAAAAACGAACAATATATTACTAGAGTTATTAAATCCGCAAGGTAATAGTTATTACAGACCAAAATTAATTATGTCTTACCACCGGTGTAACCTTTTTTTTAAGGTTAGACCGGAGGCCAAATATATATTTCTTCATAAGTATCTTACATGAGTCATACTTGTATATAATCCAGACTAAAAATAACTGAAAACTAATCCACCTCATACGGTCTACCTGTAGCACTACTCCAAATAACTTACGGAAAAGCTGGCCATTTCCTACTCGCTTTTGGGATGTTAGCTTTCTGATTGGAATATTGGTTCACTGTTGTGTTGTATTATTTTAAGAAACATGGGTGAGCTATATTGCCTAGCATAATAATTGACAGTATGAAAAGACTATACAAGAACTTATATTAATTCTTATATGGAAATCTATGAAAAGATTATACACATCTTTTTTCAAAATAATGTTTTCTATTGACTTATTAGTCTACAAATACGTTAATGATAAACCCAGCACCTATGCTCGGGTTACGGTATTGTATCTCAATTCCAATTAAAAGATTAGGACATTCACCGGAGCCACCGCATACGATGATCAGACATAATAGGGAAATTTGTAACCTTTTCTACTAGTAGAAGGACAACACATTCGTATCCCAGTTATCTCCCTGACTGCATTTGGGCTATGTGTCCCATTTCGAGTATACACACACTTCACAAGTTCCTGAGTAGATGGAGTACCTTCACCTGCGGTACCTTTGGTAATCTTCCTAGTACTCTTAGTACTGGAGTTTACCCATCCTAGTCCTTTCAAAAATCCTATCACATCCTAAGAACTCGAAATGCATTGAAGTTGCCAAGGTGTTTTGCTTGTTGATAGGCACAACTCATCTTATATGTATATATGTACTTCCGAGAATTTTTGAAGGAAGTATTAAGATAATGTGAGTTGACCGTTCTTAATAGATAAATAAATGAGGGGGAGTTTCTTCTCACACTATAATCAAAATATTTAAAATACGTCGAGAGAATATTTTTCGATGATCCGAACGTATTAGAATGATTTTCTAGAACACAGAAAATATTTTAAATTAGGTTTTATAATTTTTAAATCATATTAAGTCATTTAATAAATATTTAATAATTAATATTAATTATTAAATAATTAAATCTCAAATAATTATTTTTTAAAATAATAATTGGAATAATATTCCTAAACTAATTTATGTTTAAGAAATTAAATTAATATTAAATAATTGAGTTTAAAATAAAGTAAACGTCGGAAAATAATTCTTCCTTTTAAATGAATATCTGAAATAATATATATTGTTCGAGTAATTATATATAGTAGCGGGAATACGATATTTGGAAATTGTTTCAAATAAATTCGAGGTATTTAATAATTCGCAAGAGGACATCGAGTCCCTTGGAATAAAAAAATTATGGACTTTTAATCATCTAAAACATCTCCGGAATGATTATCGAGTTTTTAATTAATACAAGATGACGGACTCTCGGTCTATAAATTATCATCACGCTACTCACTAGCGTTAACCTATAATATGATATATACATTATATTTCTAATCAATATCGATACGTAAAACTCGTAATTTGCAATCATGGCAAACATGGCATTTATACACAAACGCAGTAAATAAATCTTCACTACACAACAATATATGGAGTAGAGTTCGTAAACTTTTCTGGGTGTTTTGAGGTGGAGGGCGCTCTCGAATTTGTCCGGTAAGCTAAAGTTAAGAACATTATTGTTCCGTTATTTTCTAATCCTATTATTACATGACTCGCTTTACTCTCATAGTTTTAATAAAGTATGAGTAGTCATTATCTTCTTTTCATTTCACAGTCCTTTTTGTCCATTATTCTCATTTGCATTTACCACTCGGCTCCTCTCGTGATTCTTAAGGAATTCTACTCGCGCGACCTCGACTCCGACAATTTTATAAAATTGAAATATCAATATTTCCACTTGAAATTTTATGGAAGCTTTTATACTCCATTTACTACTCTATGTAAAATTTTCATGATTTTAGAATAATTTTAAGTCGATCGTTTATACTTCCTAAATTCGTAATTAGTAGCAGTTTTTGTCGCGTAGATCGTTTTCACTAAAATGGGCCTAACTTTTGAACCGTAAATCTAAATCAAGCGATTCAAGTGCCTAAACGATCCTTAAAACAATTTCTATCATTATCAAGTCTTAGTTTTCAAGAAAATACAGTTTATACATTCTGTAACTTTGCAGAAAACATAGTATTGTGATTCGGGCGTTATAATGGCGTTACGTTAACGATCTGTGTTTCGTTTTACCTCTCAATTACTAACCAACAAAAATCAATCCAAAATATTAAGAACTTAATCAACTCAAAAAAATCTAGTTCTTGAGGCCACAACATCATCTCTAACATCCAATATACTAATACTTCTTAAATCATCCAAACAACCACTAAAACTATCCTTATGTTCAAGATCCATTGGTTTCTTAAAAGTTAAAGCTTAAACAAAGTTTGGATGAAGGTTTATACCTTTATTGGTAGCTTTGGAGGTTCTCTTCCTGATGGATGATGCTTGGTGAGTTGTTGGTGAGCTTCAGAAGCCTAAATCTTTTCAAGAAATCGGGAAAATAATTTAAAGTTACTATTTGCTACTATTCATCATCACTTTCACCATTTTATTTAACCATGAAAACCTCAATTAAAAGATATAAAAGATTTATCTTACCTTAGTTTGATGATGAGGAATCTTGGGAAATAATTTGAGCAATTATACATGGCTTGAAGTTAGGGTTTGAGTTTTGGTTTCTTTTTTTATTAAAAAAGCCGAATAGAAATAGTGAGCGAGGGGGAGAGAGCTTCTTGGCTTGCTTGCTTGTTTGGTGATGTTTGATGAGTATGGTTGATTTTTTTTGTATTGTTATATATGTATATCTTGTAACAATTAAGTAGCATGGTCAATTTTCCAAACCTACAAGCTATAACAAGTACTACATTCATGCTTCTCACTATTCACTATATCACTTTACTATTTACATCACTATTTGATTAACATTCTTTAATTACATCTTAGGCTAATTGATTTGCATGGATTCCATGTAAAGTCTCATGGCTTGATACGTTTATTTATTCGCTTAAGTATTCACTTGGTCGCTTGTTCATTATTGTGATAAATCCTCGTTAGCGATTCGTGGGAAAATCTATTTCTTATTAATCCTTTGTAATTCATAACCTCATACTTGGGTTTTATTTGTAGGATTGTAAATTCTTGATCGTAACATGACTCTCGTATTCCTTGATAGTTTGTAATATAATGTCATTTTACAAAATTGGTTTTCTTTGAAAACTAACCATTTTTACAAACACTCATTTGGTACGTATAATCATAATATGGACTCGGAAACTTAATTTACCATTCATAATATATTGTGGGCTAAAATGTTTTCCCCGATCGTCAGGGTTAATATTCATCGATTATTTTACGAAGTCCCAAAAATTCGGGTTATTACGGTCTTCCCCCTTAAAAGGATTTCATCCCGTAATCAATTTGAAAAAAGGTGGGGATACTTTTTTTTCATTGCGTCCTCTAGTTCCTAGGTTGATTCTTCAACATTCTGGCTTCTCCACAAGTCTTCTACCATCTTGACAGTCTTGTTCCTCAACACTTATTCCTTCTGGTCCATTAATATCACCGGTTGCTCGATGTTGGTCAGATCCGGTTGCAAGTCTACATGCTCATATTCTATCACGTGTCGCGCATTGGCATGGTACTTCCTTAGCATTGACACATGGAACACATTGTGCATTTATTTCAAGTTAGGAGGTAAGGAGAGCTCATAAGCTAGAGTTCCTATCCTCCTCAGGATTTTAAATGGTCCAATGAATCTTGGACTTAGCTTCCCTTTCTTTCCAAACCTCATCACCCCTTTCCATTGAGATACTTACAACAATTAAATCTCCCACTTTATATTCTCTATCTTTCTTGGTCTGGTCGGCATACTTCTTTTGTCTGTCTTGAGCCGCTAACAGTCTCTTCCTGACGAGTCCCTCCGTCTGTCGTGTTTGATGGACCAACTAGGGCTCTAGAATCTTATATTCGCCTACTTCATTCTAACATAAGGGGGAGCGACACCTTCTTTCGTAAAGAGCTTTGTACGGGGGAAAACCTATGCTAGCATGATAGCTATTGTTGTAGGAAAACTCAATCAGAGGTAATTGGTTATTCCGACTTCCTTTAAAGTTAATGGCACAAACCCTTAGCATATCTTCTATAGTCTGAATGGTCCTTTCACTTTGCCCGTCTGTCTGGGGGTGGTAAGTTGTACTTATATTTAGTGTAGTTCTTACACATTCTTGAAAGCTTCTCCAAAATCAGGAGTTAAACCTTGGATCCCTGTCTGACACAATGGAAACGGGAACCCCGTGCCTCACTACAATCTTCTTCAGATAAATATCCACTAGCTTGTCTACTGTGTACCTTTCGTTAATTGGTGGGAAGTGAGCAGACTTGGTCAGTCTATCTATAATGACCCATATGGAATCATGATTCATTTTAGTCCTCGGTAGGCCCGTCATAAAATTCATGGCTATATGCTCCCATTTCCATTCTGGAATTTCCAAGGGCTGTAATAGTCCATTTGGTCGTTGATGTTCAACCTTTACTCTTTAATAAGTGAAGCACTTGCTAACCCCCTCTGCTACGTCTCTCTTTCATATTAGGCCACCAATAATATTCTTTTAGATCATGGTACATCTTAATACTTCCTGGGTGGATTGAATACCTAAAGTTGTGTCCTCCATGTAATAGCTCATCTTTCATTTCTTGAACATTTGGAATCCAAGTCAGATATGCATATCTCATGATCCCTCTCCCATCTTTCTCATACTTGACCTTTTCGCCGGTCAATGATTCAATTTCTTCACTCATTTTCTTCACCTGACTCACTCGTATCCTCTCAATTAATTCCAATAGTAACATGATTTCAAATAAGCCTTCAGATCCTTTACCGGTTATCCTAACTTGGATTTCCATCTTTTCGAACTCCTTAACTAATTCCTCAGATGTCATTATCACTTTAAGTCTCTTTTTCCTACTGAAGGCATCAACCACCATATTGGCTTTACCCGGGTAGTACATGATTTCACAATCGTAATCCTTTTATCAATTCTAGCCACTTCCTATGTCTCATGTTTAATTCTTTTTTGATGAAAATGTACTTGAGGCTCTTATGGTCTATATAATCTCACACTTCTCTCCATACATGTAGTGCCTCCAGATTTTCAAGGCAAACACTATTGCTGCTAACTCTAGGTCGTGGGTAGGGTACATTACCTCATATTCCTTCAACTGCTGAGAAGCATACATAATTACTTTTTCATACTGCATGAGCACACATCCTAACCCTTTGTCCTAGGCATCGCTATAAATCACAAACTCACCCTTTCCATCGGGAAGCGACCGGTCTCTTCTCCAACTCTTGAAAACTTGCCTCACATTTTTCCACCCATACAAAATTTTCTATCTTACGCCTAAGCCTAGTCAGTGGGTTGGCTATCTTGGCAAAGTCTTGCATGAATCTCTGGTAATACCTTGCTAAGCCAACGGAATTCCTAACCTCGGTTGAGGTAGTCAGTCTTTCCCAATTGGATACTGCCTCTATTTCAGCGGGGTCGACTAGTACTCTTTCGCTACTCACCACATGTCCTAAGAACTGAACCTCCTTTAACCAAAACTCACATTTTGAGAACTTGGCATACAACTTTTCGTTCCTTAAAATTTCTAAGGCTATCCTCAAATATTCCGCGTGCTCCTGCTCTGTCTTTGAGTAGATTAGGATATCATCTATAAAGACTATGACGTATATGTCTAGGTACTTTTTTAACACTCTGTTTATCGAATCCATAAAGGCTACAGGTGCATTGGTTAACGCAAATGACATGACTAAGAACTCATAATGTTCATAACTAGTACGAAAGGCAGTCTTTGGTATATTTTAAGTTTTAATTTTAGATGATATCCGGGCCTCAAGTCTATCTTCGAAAAGTGCACAACAACTTTAAGTTGGTCGAATAGGCCATCAATCCTAGGGAGATGGTCCCTATTCTTGATGGTTAGTTTATTCAACTCTCGATAATCTATGCATAGCCTTATGCTACCATCCTTCTTCTTTATAAACAACACCGGTGCACCCCATGGTGACACACTTGGCCTTATTATCCCTTTGTCTAGTAGTTGGTGTAGTTGAGAATCTAGTTCCTTCATCTCAACTGGGCTAGCCTATATGGGACCTTAGATACTGGTGTCGTTCCCGGTGCCAGTTCTATAGTGAATTCTATCTCTCGGTCGGGTGGTAAACCTAATAAGTCCTTTGGAAAGACATCCTCAAATTCATTCACTACGGGTAGGTCATGTATGTCAGGAACTTCCTTCTTGGTGTCCATCACATAGGCCAAATAGGCCTAGTTACCTTTTCTTAACAACCTCTTGGTCTGGACCATGGTCAAAACTTATGGGTTTGTCGCTAGCCCTAAAATACAATCTCTTATCTTGCACTCTTATTTTTATTTTCTTCTTCTCACAATATATTTACGCTCCATTACGAAATAACCAATCCATTCCTAGGATTCCGTCAAATTCCCCTAAGGCAAATGGGATCAAGTCAACCTCAAAGACTTTCCCTTCTAGTTTTAACTCGCAATTTGGATGTACTTGATTAACACGAATGATTTCTTGATTTTCTATTTCTACTTGAAATATCTCGTGTAAAGGTATAACATTAAGTTTTATTTTCGTAGAAATTTTTTTGGATATAAATGACTTGGTCGCTCCAGAATCAAATAAGACATTTGCACATTCTGAACTTAACAAAGGGTACATGTTATCCATCCGTGATTTGGACAACGTCCTGAATGGTTATGTTAAAAGTCCTAGTAGTTGGAGGTTTGTTGGAAGCATCCGTACTCATTCTGAAGGCCTGAGGCCTTAGTGCCGATAAATCCTTCTTTATTTTCCCTACTTTCTCACACCGGAAACATGTCATGTTAGGTCGGGTAGAGTTGTTGGTGAGGTGTCATGTTTGGTCGCACTTGTAGCATTTTATAGGGATAATAGTATTTGTCATCGCTGCTATTCGAAAATCAACACCGCAAGATAAGAATCTTAATCATGACACGACCCATGCCAACAACCTACTATACAGTCGCACTCAACTTCTCAACATCCTAACTTTCTATTTATTATTCCTAATCCTAACCCTCTACCCAATCCCGACTATCTAAGCTTGTTTCAGTAACTTATAACCTGGCTCTGATACCAAACATGTGACGCCCTCCAAACCCGAGTCAGAAGTTTGGGGTTTACAACATACACACATGATATATAAACATGTATACAAAATATTATGTGCAACCACCCTTCTTTACATAACCACGGATCCCAACAGGTTAAAGTATGAAAATAAGCCAAAACCTTAACTTTTATTACATCGTACCAAATCCCAACTAGTTTAACTTACAACAGATGATGAAATCATTCTTACAAACTTACATAACTCAAAACTAAATATACAGCTCCTGCTAGCTCGATCCAACTCAATCTGGAATCCTAGCTTGCACACTGGACTGGGGATCTTTGCTACCAACCATTTCCTTTTTAACTGTAGAATAACATAACAGATTCGCAAGAGTGGGCTAACTAGCTCAGCAAGTTATAATGACAATAACTAAGGTTAAACAATGATCAATTGAAATGATTCAGAGGAATCAAGTTCCTTGTTAAACAATTATTAGAATTGGATATTTTATTTTAAATTTTAAAACCCAGGTTAGGCTACTGATCAGAAACGCACTAACCCCGAGGAAGGCACATAACTCTGCTCTATAAACTGGATCCAAGACACACATTGGCCTAATACAGCCACGTATCTGGTCTGACCACGAATCTGGTCCACATAAGGAAAACTATCCAATTCTAAAATAATTCAATATGATAAACATTGTAATTCAGTCAAACAAAACATAATTAACATTGATCAAACATTTGTCTTAGAGCATAATACAATTTTTTTTGTGTATTGCCAGGGTTATCACGGTATGTATAAAGAATGGTTTAAAGCCTGTATGAAGAATCATGTAATAAATGAACAATGGTTCAATGGTTATACAGGGTCTAATTCTTTGATGTTACAAGGTGTTGTAGAATATATATATCTCTGCATGTTCAAGTAATTATATTCTACTGTATGGTGTATATGTATTTATGGAGTAGTATCTTATTTGTGTGGTTCAGTATCTGGGAAATCAACAATCGATGGTTTATGAGGAATAAGGCTTGTAGCTCAAGTATCAAATGATATGTTCAGGGTTAGGGTTAAGCAATTCAACTATAACATGCTAATATATGGTATGTCTCAGGTATATATAAAGCATTTGCAATTTAAAATAAGAACTGGTCAGGGTACTTGCAATATATCTCAAGAAAGGTTCAGAATACTTGCCTTATCACAAATGATTTCCAACTTCACTTGCACTCGTCTAACGATTTTACTCATCAACCACTTGTCTTCTTTTCTATGCCTCGCTTCTACTCACTGATCACTTGCTTTCTTTTTCTATGCCTCAATTCTATTTATTGATAACCTGCTTTCTTTTTCTATGCCTCATTTACTCTGCTAAGCATCATAATTATCTATCAATACTCAATCTCATATTATTCTAATCGTCACATAGAAATTACCAGCTTCTATCTACCATTCGTTTCACCCAAATCCAATTTACGGATAGAAAGTTATGACTAAAACAGTCAAACAATAAACACATAGCCATATACCACATTACTTTGATAGCACATAGCACGCAAGGTATTCGGAAAAAATAATTTTTCAAAGAAGGCTTGTGGATAAAATGATTTTTCTGGGGAACATTTTTCGGAATTAAAACGGGCACCAGAATCATTTTATAAATAATTAACAAGGTTCGAATACCCGAAACTGGATTGAAAATTATTTAAAAATAATTAACGAGCCTTGAACATAGTTTAGAAAAATATTTTAAAGCTCGAAACTATTTTCCGAGATTTTTAAATTAAAATAAATAACTAAATCCAATTAAGTAATCAATTAAAATTAATTAATAAATAATTAAATTAATTTATCAAATAATATTTAAATTAATTGACCTATTAAATAATTAATTATTAACTAAAATAATTAAATAAATAATTTAGATTTATTTCTGAGTTTTTTAATGATTAAAATATTTTTGCAATAAATATAATTTATAAAAACAATTTCTAAAAATAATTTATAAAAGGGGTAAAGTGTTAATTTTTAAAACTTTAGTCGTAAGGTTAAAAGTGTAAGTTTTCGAAAGTAGTAGGGTCGTTTGCAAGTTTTGAAACTCTGGTGACTTAAAATCACCATTCTTAAAAATCCAGGGGGTCAAACTGAAATTTATCGCCGGCGACCCCCTATCTCGCCGGAAACCGAGCAGCCGGTGTAGAACTGTCATCAGACTCTCCAAAACTCAAGAACAATCTAAAACAACTTATTTGGATATCCAAATTCAGTAAATATACAAGAAACCAACCGGAAAATGTTGAAGAAACTCGCCATCTCCGGCGAGTCTTTATCTTTCCGATCTGGTCGAAATTAAACTCCTTTAATTGATTAAAAAGAATGAATCGACTCTTGGGAGTATCCTGAACGTATTGGTGGTATCAGATTTTACCCAGAATCAAACCCTAATTCGAATTAATAACATTCATATGAACATAAACCCTAATTCTTAATTCGAAAATCAAACCTCAATTTGAACATGTTATTAAACTCAAAATTCAACATATAATATACCAAAATGACCAGGATTCAATTATCTACAACATGCAATCATCAAAACACATAAACAACTTCAAAATCAAAAAGTCATAATTTAATCATAATTAAATTCAAATTCAAATAGATATATAGAAAATACCACTTAAATCTATAGTGATATGGTTGATTAAACTTGATTGTACTTGTTACGAGCTTCGATTCGACTACTTGCACACCCAAATTGGAGTTTGATAACGCATTCGAATCCTCGTTTGATTATGAAGAACACGATGAATTTTAGGGTTTTTCTCTGGAAATTATATAACATTACTGTTTAACTGTGATTATCTGTACAAAATAAAATATGGTAAGGGCTATTTATACTTACGGAATATTGGTACCCCGTTGGATCATATCGGATATAAAAATAGAATACTTGATCTCCAAGTATTAATAAAACTGGTCCAATTTGGTACCAGTTTTAGGATAATTATCGTAACCAGGCTTTTTGTACATATAGTCTTGCTCTCAACTCTTTGGTTACACGAATTACAAGAAGATAATATAATAGTTTAATTAAAATATCCTCCTTCTCAAAAATACGGCTTTTATCAGTTTACCGAAATGAAAATAATATCGTAAAATTTACGTCGGGAATCGCACGAGTAAAACCGTACTCCGGATCGAAAAAGTTAAAACACGGAATATGCTCGAAATAATTAAATTAGGTTAGAAAGGAGTTTTCGCGAGACATTCGGGTTATAAAAATATAAAAACGGTTGAAGTTGGATGATTCCTGATTATTCAAAATAATTTATAATTAATCTGAATAATAAATTATTATATATATAAATCCTTTATAAAATCATATAACAACATATAAATTAGTAGAAAAATATAAAAATTATCTATACTTTATTTTAGACATAAAAAAATAAAATTCTCAAATTTTTATTACCTATAGGCATCAAACACATATACTAATTAACATATAAATCACCAAAAATTCACATAATAATCACATAATATTTATTTATTGACAAAAATAATTACACGTCGTATCCCGGATCTTACATCCTTCCCCTTAAAAGGATTCTATCCACAGAATCACCCAAGTGAACAATTGAGGGTACTTTTCACGGATATCACTTTCTAACTCCGAGGTTGACTCTTAAACCCTTGGGTTTCTCCACAATTCTCTTACTAACTTTACAACTTTATTTCTTCACACTTTCTCTCTTTTTTTCTAGAATCTCTATTGGATTCTCAACATAGGACAGCTCTACCTGAAATTCTATCAACTGATATTCTATCACATGCCTAGAATCTGGATTATACTTTTTAAGCATTGGCACGTGAAAGACGTTATGAATGTGCTCCATATGCGGGGTAATGCCAATTCGTATGCTGACACGCTTCAAAATTTCAAAAGGCCCATCGTATCTAGGACTCGGCTTTCCTTTCTTTCTAAGTATGGACAATCCTTTCCATGGTGACACCTTCAGGAACACTAGATCTTCATCTGCAAACTCCATGTTCTTTCTGGCTTGATCTGCATATTTCCTTTGATGATTGTAATAACCCCAATTTTTGGAAATTTTTGAAACCCTGATAAATAGTAACTTTTGCTGATATTGCTGATAAATAAAAATTGTCAGACCACCCTATGAAGGGGTTCTTTAATGGATACTCTGAGATCATATTAGCACTCCATAATGTATATGAGGGTATGTAAAGATCGTCAGAATTTAAATTCGGACACTTTGATTTTTCCCGAAAATCCACAAGATACCGATAGAATTAAGTATAAGGTAACATGATGAAAATGATTTCAATTCAAGGATTATAAAAGAGGATCATAAAAGGAATATAAAATATTGAGAAAGGTTAGGGGAACCCAAGTAATAAGATCCCGGATATGATCCCTCAAACAACGAACGAGAACGAGAGTTAAGCGAAACGTAAAATAAATAAACGACCGAGGGGCAAGCACATGCAAGTAGCATGGCAAGGAAGCTTCCAAGAGAAGCTAAAACGTGTGATTGTAAGTAAAAACACCCTCACACCATGATATTGTTACATGTGGCAGAGGAATGATGCAAGGAATGACATAAGCAAGTGATGCCATCACTTTATCAAGATATTTTAGCAAAATTGAATAACAACCAAGGAAAATTATTCACAAACACCAAACCACTTCATCTTATTCTCTCCCCATTGTTTAGGCCCGACTTTTTGATGAAAATACAAGGATTTGATTTTCAAAGTCCAAGCTCCACAGCTTCAAAAATTAAGAGGTTTGTTTCCATGGATTCTATATTTCTAAACTTAGTTATGATATGATTTTGAGATCTAGATTCCAAGGTTTACTAAGCTAATCAATTCATCAAAGTTCTTGATGAATTGTGTTTTCAAGAACTAACATTTTGTTTTCATATGTTTTCTTTAAGATCCAAGCTTGGTAGAGATAGTTAGAGGTTCCTAGAGGCTTGTTAGTAATTCTCCGCTCTCCAAGGAAAGTATAAACTCTTGAACCCTTAAATTTAAACTTGGTCTGTTTGGATGATAATGGTGATTAGGATTTTGGGTTGTTTGTGGTTGATGTTTGGATTGTTAATAATGTGTTGATGATTTTTAATGGATGAGAGATTAAGCATGATTTTGAACCTTGATTGATTAAGTAGTTTAGCAAATTTTGAAGATGGTATGATATTGGATTGGATTGAGATTCTTGGGCTCATTATGACTGAAATCAGTAGCATAGATGTGTATCTCGAGTTGTTGTTGATTGTGAGTTGGATTGTGGTTGTTTGGAATGGTTTAAAACTTTGGTAATCGCGTAAACATAGCCGTCGTAATGCCCGATTTACCTTAGACTATTTTTGTTCTTAACTTCAGGACCCGTGAACTCACTTTAAGATTCTGACCATTGCCATGTTTAGATATTTCATATTACGAGCTTCGTTTTGATATGTGGTTCGCTTGAATCCGATGTACGGTTTAGGAGAAACGACCGTTTTAAGTAACGACATTTCACGAACGAACCATTACCCCTCCCTTACTTTGAAACCTTGGTTAAGGCCCTTAAATGACTAATTGGAGTATGAAACAATTATGTAAAGTGGATTAGGCACTTGGTAGAGCACTCGTGAAAGAATCGCCTTAAAATTCTTAATGGTTAATTTATTAAAAATGGTGGAGCCGAGGGTACTCGAATGACTTATGTGATTCGTTAAGCGTAGAAGTGACCATAAGCGAACATTAGGGTTCAATTGGTTAAAGTCTAGTTTCTTAAGCGATCGGGGTTTAATTCCAACTTATGTTGTTGTTCATAGGTTATCGGACACACTCTAAGCTTAAGTCTATCCGGGAACACTCAGGCAAGTTTTCTACCCGTTATACTGTTGTTGTGATGAATATATGTATATGCATTATCTTGTGATAAGTGCATGATTATTATTAGCAAAGTCTTGCGATATATTGGAGCATGTGATATGATATTTATATGTATGCCTGTTTCGTAATCTTGATATTTAATTGTTGATTCAAATGCTTATAAGTTGCATAATACCTATGCTAGAGGTAAGCAGTAGTTGCGTATATCCTTAGTATAGGGGACCCAACGGTGAACATTTTCTAAACTAGGAGTCGATGTTCTGGATTATTATTATATATATATATTTATATATATATAGATACAATTTTCAGAACTATTAATCGAATAAGGTTTATTCGATGACTTTATTTTATTTAAAGAATATTATTTTGAATATTAATTCGAGGACTTATGACTCCGCTTATTTTATTTATTGAATATTATTTTGAATATTCATTCGAGGACTTATGACTCCGCTTATTTTATTAAACAATATTCTTTATTTTATTAAAGAATAATGTTTCGATAATCAAACTTATTTTCGATTATTCAAATAAAGATCGTACTTTCATATAAGTATATATTTGGTTATTTATTATTCATTTCAAGTATGAGTTGTAAAACTTCTACTTCAATTATTTTTACAAAGATTATCCTTATGGGAATATTATTTAAATAATAATATTCAGATATCCTCCAACATATCGGGACTGATTTACTTTATTACATCAGCATTACTCCAAACATTCTCAAAAATGTTTTTGAGTCTTCAAAATGATTCTAAAAGTTAGAGCGGATCACAAAACTCGTTTTCAAATTTAAGATCTTCCTTTCGAAGGGGACTTGATTACTCGCTCAAAAATCTAAGGAATCCGGCTCTGTGGTGTATTTTATATTCGCAATGTGGTTGCTATTTTGAGAAAACAATTTGATTACTTGCCCAATGTTCGGGAAGTAAGTCCATCTAATTGAGTCGGCATAAGCGACAGGCCGGGGTACGGGCTAAGAAGGTGTAAGAGGCTGGGTGACAGTCCATCCACGCGTGAGTGGCCGGGTAACGGTCTAGCGCGAGGTTCTAATGCGACCAGGGTGATGACCGGCGAGGAATTCATCCATCTATAGTAGACAAGGTTACTTAATGGGTATTTTTTCCTGATCATCAAGATATCGGGTTTATGCCAAAATTCTTTTCTTTTCAAATTTATTGGATATTACAACTCTGTTCATACTTTACATGACAGAGATTTTCAGGAAATGTATGAGAGATATATATGGGTATATATATCGGGACTTAATGAAGTATCTCGTAACTTAATTTCTTTCAAATGATATTTCAAAGATTGAATATATTCAAGTGTTATCTTGTAGTCTCATCTATGTGATGAACTTTTCGAACTGATTATAAATTGAACGGTGGTAGTTCAAGTAGTATTTGGAAAAGATATAAGTATATTGGAGTATCTTGTAACTTCATCTTTTCAACTTATATCTAGTTAATGATTATCTTATGAATGACAAAGATTTTCAGAAAAATGTTGAGACAATGTTAGATATATGAAATCACCTTGCAACGATATTTTTATACAGTTATAAACTGGAACCCTATGCATATTATGCATGGAAGAGAATTTCCAAGATTTTGAAAAGTATATATACATATATACTGATTATCTTGCGACTTGGTCGCGTTAAGATATCAAACGTGGTTCATTTCTTCTTGACCAAGACTTTCATGAGTACTATGAGAATGTTCATATATTGTAAATTATTATACATATTATTTTGGTGGGCTTGTTGCTCACCCTTGCTTTCTTCTTTCATCACACAACAACAGATAGATAAGATGAACAGGACCAAGCTCCCAATTTGTGAGCGGATAGGAAACGTTCCGCAGTTTCCTGTAGGCGTTGATGCCGTTGTGGCTGAGGTAGGAACTACCAATAGGCTAGGCTTTCAACTTTTGATGTATCAGACTTATATATATTTATGAATTATAATAATGGCATAGAATATGTAAATTTATTCAGAAACCATTTTGAGGTGTAATGGCTTATAATTGTGGAATAAAATGACTTGTGTTATTTTTGGATATTCATCTCTGAGACTATAACTTGTGGTGTGTGTGTATATTGTAGGGTCACAGTACGCAGTAGTTGGTTGATTATTAAGATTAATTATTATTAAGGGAAATGGAACTCGTGACAACCTAAATCCCCGACCCCGGATTTGGGGGTGTTACAGAAATGGTATCAGAGCTAAGCGTTATAAACCTCAGAGATGATGTGACGTTAAGATAATAAGTTCACTAAGATAATAAGAACTCTTGCCAAGTTCATAGACGGGCTACCTAACATAGTACTGATAGTTAAAACCCTTATGAGAACCCTTATAAATATCGTGATAGAAGCGTAGTTCGTTATCGTATATGGTAGCGGGACTCCGAACCCTGAGGCTGAGGAGCAACAGCGCGATGATGTTTTATTACTTATTGGAGATCAGATTATGGATCCGATAGAGCGTCCTAACGAGGGACCGAATGATGTTCATATTGAGGATGTAGCGGTTGAGGATGTTGTCCTAGAGGGGATTGTTGCCGAGGAGGATCCCGTGGAGGATCCTGACAAGAATGAATAAAGGACCACTGATGAATTGATAACCATGGTTAGGGAAACTACCAGAGGTAGGATTGGTCGGTTACTACCGGAGGTTCATTCAAGTTTGTAAAGATAGTAGCCCCTTTAACGCGGCTTACTCGTAAGACTGAGAAGTTTGAATGGACAGAGAAATGCGAGAAAAGCTTTTAAGAACTGAAGCAAAGGTTGGTGACGTCCCCTACGTTGGCATTGCCGGATGGAAAAGGAGATTTTGTGATTTGTAGTGACACTTCGCATAAGGAATTAGGGTGCTTCTTATACAGCAAAACAAGGTAATCGTGTATGCAAGGGAATATAAAATTCGATATCCCACCCATGATCTCGGGCTCACGGCAATAGTTTTGCCCTAAATATTGGAGGCACTACTTGTATGGATAGAAGTGCGAGAATTACACAAACCATAAGAGTTCAAGTATATTTCCACACAGAAAGAGCTCAACATGCACTAGAGGAGGTGGTTAGAACTAATCAAGGATTTCGATTATGAGATTCTTTATCATCCAGGGAAAGCCAATATGGTGGCTAACGCCCTTAGTAGAAAGGAGCGACTCAAGATGATAATGTCTCTGGGAGAGTTGATGAGAGATTTTGAGAAAAAGGAAATAGAAGTGAAGGTAACCAGATCTGGTAATGAAAAGTTGTTTGAGATTGTAATGTAACCCGAATTATTGGAAAAGATCATATTGTGCCAAGAAAAAGTGATAAATGAAGGCAGAGAGACAATGAATAGAGGAGAGATTAATACCGAGAAAGATGATAAGGATTAATGAGGTATTCCTACAGAACTTGGGTTCCAAACATTCAAGAGCTTAAAGATGAGATCTTAGATGAAAGCCATAGTTCGAGGAATAAGATTTAGGGCAAACCCTGAATGTGATAGTCAGGGAGGTCGCCATCAAGATAGAAGGAATCCATAACATAATGAAGTGGAAAATGAGGATTTAAAACATGTAGGATGACCCTGATTATAGGGGAGAGGAGAAAACATTTCATACTGAGAAAACAGAAGTCGAGCAAGATAGGGAGAACCAGGACGGTACTCCTATGGGGAAATTCATGGACCTACCTAAACAAAACTTATACTTTTATTCCCGACCACCACCTTGAGGAAATAATGCGGTAGGAAATTCTTTCATGACCTTTAAGTCGCTAAGCTCTCAGAGTTCCAAGGAACAGGTTGACCCAGTCAAGGAAAGAGCCTGGCTAAAGGAAATATAGGAATCATTTGAGATTCTAAATGATTGACGAAGCGCAAAAGACTGTTTTTGTCACTTACCTTCCTAAGAGAGAGGCCACCCGCTAGTGAAAGACCAAGAAAGACGCGGGGCCAGAGGTTATAATAAACTAATTAAAGTTCAGTCAATTGTTTTCGGGAAAGTACTTCCCAAGGTTATGTAGGAAGTGTAAAAGCTTTAGAGCCAGAACAATGGCGGACGAGTGTGATGAATTATGAATCTAAGTTGTAAAAGTTGTCAAGATTCGTTCTGAGAACAAGAATCCCAGAACGACGTGATGTTTGAAGTAAATGATTAGTGGGTTCATAAAATGATTGTAAGAGAAAGGAAAATAAAAAGAAACTGAAGTGGAAAGGAACATAAAGGCAATAGAGTTTGAGGAATGGTAAGGGAGTTGGGTATGAGGAAACCCTAAAGACTCATAGCAATAGAAATAGAAAAGTATGTAATCGTCAGGATGAGGGTGATTCACCATGAGTTAAAATTGATGGTTGAAGGCATAAGAGATACATAGATTTTAACCCCTTTAAGTTGGGAGGATTCGAGGAAACCTTGAGATAGTTCGAAGGATAAATAATGAGACACAGATAGACTGAGGAGACAAGAAAGTAAGAAATTAGGAAATTGGACGAAGGAAGTGACCTTCAAGAATGTGAAGTGTATGTAACACCTGTGACTTGATACCCAAAAGGGAGGCACCAGGTATAAAAGATATCCCAACATTGAGATGACGGTTTAGATAAATAATTGAGATAAATGAATAGTTAGAACTAAAAAGTTCACATTGAACACGACCAATATCTTCCAGAACATCCATGTTATCATTACCAAATCAGGAAAGAAAAGCGGATAACCATTTTTATATTTTGGAGGCCATATGGATTGACCTCAGCTTGAATAAGGATGCTATTATGAAATTTGGTATAGACTATCGGGTGGGAATGATTGAATAAGATAATCTATCAAGGATATATGACTTGATTTATCCATGAAAGAGTGTAAGTATCTTTTAAAGGTGAAATTAAGGATAAAACCCTGATAACTTGAGATGAACCCTAGGGGAATGTATAAGGGTTGGCATTTCACCCTTAATAGGGACAATATGAGTTTTGACAATACAAATTGGAAGGAATAAGGTAACAACAACATTTATGGATCAGTGGAGAAATTTTTCAGAAGTATATAGACAATGGTTCTAGTATTAGTAAATGGTATTTTGATATGCCCTGTATCTAGGGAATACAGGAGGAATGATTCAAAGATAACCTTAGAGGTTTTCCAAGGAGAAATGTAATATTCAAAGTTCTGAAGAGTAGAAACTTTGGTAAAGGAAATATGACGTAATAATAATAATGGCAAGTGGGGCACGTGTTAAACCATGAGAAAGTATGGATCGAACCAGTAAAGGTTGAAATTGTTTAAGGCAATTAGGACCTAAGATAAAAGACGTCCTAAGTATGATCGAGAGTCAGTCGTGATGATGTTAACCTCTAAGGACCGAGGAAATAACTTTTGGAAAAATGGTGATATTTTTTTTCTCACCAAAGCGTAAGGAAGAGCATTTTCACACAAGCAGTGATTGGAAATGAGGTAGAAAATTTAGTTGGAGATCGTTCAAAAGACATTGATTATAAGGAACTATTACTATCAGGAAAGGCCATTGAGGTGGCCGACACTCTAAGTGTAAGAGAGCAAATATAGGCGCTCGTGCCAGAAAAATACAGTGATGATGGTTAAATCCGTGAAGGTTGTATTATGTTTTGAAAGATTGACATTCCTTCTGATGATTGTGCGATACTCAACCATAATAGTAGTCTGGTAAAGATTGAATTCATGTTTATCGCCGTGAGCGGGCTATCTATCTTAGAAGGTCCCATCTTAAGATAAGCCAGGACCATGTTACGAGATGACTAAATGTACCTTTGAGCTTCATGTTTCCTAATAAGGACATATGGTTAATAATGGTATTAACCTGCTATCGTTGCTTTCATTGAAACTCTTCTGCAATTTTATCTACTTCATGGCATATGTACACCAAGTTCAGCAGTGTTCTTCATGGATCACGAATGGTGATTATGTTACCTCCTTAGAAGATTTTGATACGGCGGGTATGGACTCTGTATGATTAGCTATTAATATTCCAAGGAAAACGAATGACTACAATAGGTGAGCGGTGGACTATAGTAATACATCAACGATTTCTTGAATAATGAGGCGATAACAACCGTGAGTGTTGTATTGTAATGGATGTTGAGATTGAGTACCACTAATCGGGTCATGGTTATGTATAAGTTATCATTGATAGACTAACTAGTGGTTTATTTATATATTTTATATTTATTCCTTCTTATCGATAAAGAGTAGTATTACTATACGAAGAAGGTTGCGGTGTAGCAATGGATTTTAGTAACGATGATGTCTAGAACGAAATCCCAGATTCAATTTTCGCTGTCGAGGGAGTTTCAACGATGATTGTTTTTAAGCTCAAGCAAGAGCATGGGTCCATAGAATGATGGACGGAATAGCAAAAATATTTAGGCATGTGAAATGCGATGCTATAATACTTGATGTTGATATATATATATATACATATATGTTCTGTTCTCCTATGACAAACCTCTATAGTTCAGGGGTAGATTCCAAGCCAGATATTTTGTGGCAGTATTTTTTTTTATATACAATTCTCTTTAATTCGTTATTTTCTCTCCTTTTCATTTCATGTAAGCTGAGAAGAACAACCCTTCCAGAAGGGGAGGTATTGTCGAATGACTATCTATCTGTGTGATAGAAGCCTAGTAGGATACCACATGTTGTTTAATTTCTTGTCAAGTACTAAAGGCTGGCCACCTTCTGTACTTACTATGCAATAGAACAAGTGTTCATGATCAAAATGATCTCTCAATAAATTCTTTTACTTATATACGATGGATCAAGATTTCAAATATGGAAGCCGCTAGAAAGGAAGTAGTATCAGTGCGGTGGTATTCCGATTCTAACGCGTTCGTGATACTAAGGTTGACGCGATTATTAAAAGGTTATAGAACACTAACGAGCAAAATTATAACCAGTATAATATTAGGAACAGAAGATAGTAACGTTTACGAACTGGAAAAGAATGGGTATTGATAAACAGAGGCTATAACGCTAGAAGCTATGATGAGAATCTGTGTAATAAACTTGAAGGGAATTTTCGAATGGTCAGTTAACACGGATTGAGTTTTCATATGACAATAGATCGTATGCCAGTATCGAGATGTCTCCTTATGAGATCCTTGAGGGAACACAATATCGATCTCCCTTATGTTAGGGTGAAGCTGCAGAGCGCAAGATACTCAAACCAGTAGTGGTCCAAAGGACCAAGGATATAATAGATCTAATCAGAGTAAGGCTGGTAGTAGCCCAAGATGGACATAAGAAGTATGTTGATTTGACACGAAATGACAAAGAGTAGGAAGTAAGGGACCTAGTGATGTTATAGGTATTCCCCTGGAAATGATGGATGAGGTTCAGAAAGAAAGGAAAGTTAAGCCCACGAATTGTTGGACCCTTGTATATATTAAGATGTATTGGGAAGTTATCAAATGAACTAGCCCTACCCCAGAACCTGCAACAAGTGCGCAATAAGTTCCAAGTATCAATGTTAAGGAAGTATGATCCAGAGGTGAGACACATAGGGGAATATGAACATGTAAACCTCCGACCAGACTTAACCTATGTGGAGCAACCAGTGAGGGTTATGAATCAAAAAGGAACAAGTGCTTAGGAACATGGTTATCAAACTAATCAGAGTTTGGTGGTAGAACCACAATGTGGGGAAATTGACTTGAGAGTTAGAAAGCGCAATGCTAGAAAAGTATCCACAACCATTTTCTATCTGATTCCGGGACGGAATCTTTTTAAGGAGGGGAGACTGTAATAACCCCAATTTTTGGAAATTTTTGAAACCCTGATGAATAGTAACTTTTGCTGATATTGCTGATTAATAAAATTTGTCAGACCACCCTATGAAGGGGTTCTTTATGGATACTCTGAGATCATATTAGCACTCCATAATGTATATGAGGGTATGTAAAGATCGTCAGAATTTGAATTCGGACACTTTGATTTTTCCCGAAAATCCACCAGATACCGACAGAATTAAGTATAAGGTAACATGATGAAAAAGATTTCAATTCAAGGATTATAAGAGAGGATCATAAAAGGAATATAAAATATTGAGAAAGGTTAGGGGAACCCAAGTAATAAGATCCCGGATATGATCCCTCAAACAACGAACGAGAACGAGAGTTAAGCGAACCTAAAACAAATAAACGATTAAGGGGAAAGCACATGCAAGTAGCATGGGAAAGAAGCTTCCAAGAGAAGCTAAAACATGTTATTGTAAGTAAATACACCCTCACACCATGATATTGTGACATGTGGCAAATGAATGATGCAAGAAATGACATAAGCAAGTGATGTCATCACTTTATCAAGATATTTTAGCAAAATTGAATAACAACCAAGGAAAATCATTCACAAACACCAAACCACTTCATCTTATTCTCTCCCCATTGTTTAGGCTCGACTTTTTGATGAAAATACAAGGATTTGATTTTCAAAGTCCAAGCTCCACACATTCAAAAATTAAGAGGTTTGTTTCCATGGATTCTATATTTCTAAACTTAGTTATGATATGATTTGAGATCTAGATTCCAAGGTTTACTAAGCTAATCAATTCATTAAAGTTCTTGATGAATTGTATTTTCAAGAACTAACATTTTGTTTTCTTTTGTTTTCTTTAAGATCCAAGCTCGGTAGAGATAGTTAGAGGTTCCTAGAGGCTTGTTAGTAATTCTCCGCTCTCCAAGGAAAGTATAAACTCTTGAACCCTTAGTTTTAAACTTGGTTTGTTTAGATGATAATGGTGATTAGGATTTTGGGTTGTTTGTGGTTGATGTTTGGATTGTTAATAATGTGTTGATGATTTTTAATGGATGAGAGATTAAGCATGATTTTGAACCTTGATTGATTAAGTAGTTTAGCTAATTTTGAAGATGGTATGATATTGGATTGGATTGAGATTCTTGGGCTCATTATGACTGAAATCAGTAGCATAGATGTGTATCTTGAGTTGGTGTTGATTGTGAGTTGGATTGTGGTTGTTTGGAATGGTTTAAAACTTTGGTAATCGCGTAAACATAGCCGTCGTAATGCCCGATTTACCTTAGACTATTTTTGTTCTTAACTTCAGGACCCGTGAACTCACTGTAAGATTTTGACCATTGCCATGTTTAAATATTTAATATTACGAGCTTCGTTTTGATATGTGGTTCGCTTGAATCCGATGTACGGTTTAGGAGAAACGAACGTTTTAAGTAACCATTACCCCTCGCCTTACTTTGAAACCTTGGTTAAGGCCCTTAAATGACTAATTGGAGTATGAAACAATTATGTAAAGTGGATCAGGCAGTTGGTAGAGCACTCGCGAAAGAATCACCTTAAAATTCTTAATGGTTAATTTATTAAAAATGGTGGAGCCGAGGGTACTCGAACGAATTATGTGATTCGTTAAGCGTAGAAGTGACCATAAGTGAAAGTTAGGGTTCAATTGGTTAAAGTCTAGTTTCTTAAGTGACCGGGGTTTAATTCCGACTTATGTTGTTGTTCATAGGTTATCGGACACACTCTAAGCTTAAGTCTATCCGGGAACACTCAGGCAAGTTTTCTACCCGTTATACTGTTGTTGTGATGTATATATGTATATGCATTATCTTGTGATAAGTGCATGATTATTATTAGCAAAGTCTTGCGATATATTGGAGCATGTGATATTATATTTATATGCATGCCTGTTTCGTAATATTGATATCTAGTTGTTGATTCAAATGCTTATAAGTTGCATAATACCTATGCTAGAGATAAGCAGTAGTTGCGTATACCCTTAGTATAGGGGATCCAAAGGTGAACATTTTCTAAACCGGGAGTCGATGTTCCGGAGTATAATATATATATATATATTTATATATAGATATAGTTTTCAAAACTATTAATCGAATAAGGTTTATTCGATGACTTTATTTTATTTAATGAATATTATTTTGAATATTCATTCGAGGACTTATGACTCCGCTTATTTTATTAAATAATATTCTTTATTTTATTAAAGAATAATGTTTCGATAATCAAACTTATTTTCAATTATTCAAATAAAGATTGTACTTTCGTATAAGTATATCTTAGGTTATTTATTATTCATTTCAAATATGAGTTGTAAAACTTCTACTTCAATTATTTTTATAAAGATTATCCTTATGGGAATATTATTTAAATAATAATATTCAGATATCCTCCAACATATCAAAGAAAACATAAGTGTGGAAAGGACTCGCGTCTCAGTCCAGATCCACCATTCAAAGAAAACATTTATCCCCCTTTGGGACTGAAAACCCATATTTTATTCATTTCAAAAAAAAACTGATGCCGAATTAAGATAAAATCTCTTTTTACAGTAAACATCTTTATCAAGGGATTATATATCAACTCAAAATACGGGAAATATGGTATTAAATCTCAGGGCCACGATTCACAAAACTATACTCTATTAAAGTAACTGAATGGTTTTCATATATCAAAGTTTGGACAAGGGAATTTAGTGAGGCTATTGGATATCATGAAGGGAAATGCGAAATTGGGCTTAAAGCAATGGTTTCTCATCAAAGTTTAAGTGTTGGATCTTCAAGGATGTAAGCTTCATGAATACTAAGGGTGTTAAGGTATAAGATATGATTTTTAGCTCAGGATATATCAGAATTGTCAACCTTTAGGATAGGAAAGAGGGGTATCAATCAATGAGGGATCACTTTGATAAGTATCTGACTTTCAGGGTTCAAGGTAAGGTTCTATAGGGGTTCAAGTATCAGGATGAGATATCAATACTTAGGAATCATCAGCATGTTAATCAAGAGAATCAACTAAGAGTGGTAACTACCCTGTCCTTTATCATGGCATTCAAATTAGTTTAGTATCCTATCATGAATAAGACTTTTGAACTACTTGCTATACGTACTCGAGGATTCATGACATTTCTATATGATTCAAAGAGAAACGTAAGATACACTTGATTTAATATATCAAATGACAGGGATAGTTGTAGCAATGTATGAGTTATTAGCAGTAAATACGAAGGTCAAGTTGAATCACTTGCCTTGAGAAAGGCTAGTCTGGTCTGACTGGTAGGAGCAACTGGAGCTTCACTCGACCTTTATGGCAATTTTTCCCTCGTCTCGAGATCCTACATAAATAATAATCCTCATTATAATATATTCTCACTAACTTAACCTATTTACAACCCGAAATTAAACACGGATGGCACTTAGGCCTATATGCACCTAATTTTATATTCACTTTTAAATTACGAAAGTACACACATAGCCACATAATCACATATCATATATTAATACCAATAACACCATATATACCATAATGAAACACTAGGCTTGGATGATCTCGACTCACAACTTAAGTCACTTGGTCGCTAAACTAGACAAGGTCTTCTAATTTTGGCTTCCTAACTCGATGTGCCTTTCCTAAACTATCCAAAACCTATTGACCCTCACTTGTGCCTTTTGCTCTACTGACCTTATACTATCTTACAACTATGGTGGTCGACCTAATACTCACTTCTAAGTGTTCTAAAACTATGCGATAAGTGAAAGTGCTCACTGGTGCAAATTTCAGAATGACAACTATGGTTTCTTGAGTGCATTAGACACTCTTAAACTACAAGTTTTCCTTCAAAACTTTTACAAAAGACTCTACTGACCTAAGGGCATCTCACAAACTTGATGTGGCTCAAGGGCCTGGCTTGGGCCTTCTTGGGCCTAAGCTAAAAGTCCAAGGTTCCCCTGTTTTTCTGGGCAGAAAACGCCCTGACTTGAATTAACTTGTGACACATGGTTCTAACTCATATCCTATGAACTATGGTTGGAAAAACTTCTCTGACACTCCCTCTAACTAAGTCCCAACAGGTCCTAATGAGGGCCTACCCATGACATGGTCAAATCTCCCTATTTCTAAGGTGCAACAAAACTGTCCCCTGTTGGACAGATTTTATTATTCTACTTGTGCACCTAACCAAATGACATGCAAACCTCCAACCAACACCTAAAACCTTTTATATACTCCCAATACTAACTTCCGGTGGCTTGGGCCTCAAAGTGCACATCAATGACATGATCAAAACTCACTCTAAACCTCAGGGTTCTAAACTGATTTTCTGCAGAAACTATAACTCTCCTTTCTCCAAGGTTTTGACTTGACAAACTCAACTACCAACATCCCAATACTCAAACCAAGACTTAAACATGGTAATCTACTGAACTAACTCCCTTATTCTCAAAATAACCTTGGGTGAGATCATCCTTACCTAAGGTACAATTATGGCAAAACAAAAGAAACTACACTTCAAAAATCACAAATCTTCATGCTTTTGAAACAACAAGATATGCATTTTTATAAAAGATAACCATGAATTATTACCATGCAACAAGAAGCATAAATCAATATTAACACATTATTCCTACTGAAATTAAGGCTCACTAACAAAATCTTTCCAAATGATCAAAATCTTACAACATTCTAAGAGAAATCCACATGCATGCATGCCTTCGGGTTTTGCAAACCAAAACAACACATTTTCTACATATATTCTATCATAAAATTGACATGCAAGCCTAACATAAGCTATACCTAGATGATCACTTAGCATGCAAAGAGTTTTATCAAATTTTCACCACAAAATTCAAGTCATTATCACATAAACATGCAAAAATTGATTTAAGCAACAAGAATAGTCTTAAGGACCATTCATTCGGCTCCCATATGGTCATGGCCAAATGAAATGGATGTGAATGGCCATTTAATCATCAAGATTTTCCCTCTCAAGACTTGGAACTTCTCCATTCCTTGTAGTCCTCTCAAAAACAACCCTAAACTCACAAGAATCAAGGTTGTACTTTGAGTTTCAACTAGAACCTTAACATGCAACTTCAAAACTTAAACTTTCTATTCAAAACTCTTTGAAATATGAATGATAATGGTATGGGAAATAACATTTACTTGTATAAAAAGTAGAAGCTTGGTTGAGGAATGAAGAAAAATGGGGAGGGGTGGTTCTCGGCTAAACCCGAGAGTGAGGGGGGGCAGGAGGGCCGAGAGGAGGGAGAAGGGAGGGAGGAGAGAGTGAGGTGTGGGTGGAGTATGAAAATGATCATGACACTTTGCTTGTTTTATGGTATTTGATTTGACAAAATTTGAGTGGAAAGGAGAATTGACAAGACTATCCCTCCACTTATACTTGGTTCATTTTGCATGCAAGGGTAAAGAAGGAAATTGGCTAGAAAAATAAGAGTTAGTGGGGTTGGAATTGTCCTCTTTATCCTTGAAAAGAATGAGAGGGTGGTTTGCATGCAAGGGCTTTCTTGTAATTTGCTAAATATGACAACTAAAATTTATAATGATTTATTTTTATAAAATAAAATACAAGTTCAAAAATTATAAAATTTATACCATAAAATAACTTGGATTTTTAGAGACTTTATAAAATCATTTTCAAAATTTGTGAACAAAATACCTTTTAAAAGAAAAATTTTCCAAGGCTTAGAATATTCCTTATAAATCAAAAATAAAGCAATCAAATAAACTCTTGCTTTGAAAAATCATATACTACATAAAGCAAATTTATAATGTAGAAATTTTCACTCACACAAACGTACAATCATTGAATATATTTCATTCGGCTTTAATATTATACCAAATCCACAAATAATATTACACAAAAATACCGGTTGTAACATCCTCTCCCCCTTAAGGGATTCTGTCCCCAGAATCTAAGAGAACAGATGAGGATACCGGGAACGCATAACAGACTCTAACTCCCAAGTCAATTCTTCGACCTTAGGGTTCCTCCAAAGCACTTTTACTAACTTTACAGACTTATTTCTAAGGCTTTTATGTTGCCAGTCGAGTATTTTAACCGGTTGCTCCACAAATGACAGGTCTGCTTGAATTTCTACAGGTTCATATTCTATCACATGGCTAGCATCAGGATTGTACTTCTTAAGTAACGACACATGGAACATATTATGCACATGCTGATACTGAGGTGGTAAGGCCAACTCAAAATCTCAAAAGGACCTATGTATCTAGGTGCTAACTTCCCTTTCTTGCCAAATCTCATCAACCCTTTTCTAGGTGACACCTTCAGCAACACAGCTTCGCCAATTTGGAATTGAACATCCTTACGTGCTGGATCTGCATACTTCCTCTGTCTATCTTGAGCAGCAAGCAACCTTTTCTGAATTAACTTGACCGAGTCATGCAACTGTTGTACCAATTCCGAGCCGAGAATTCTTCCTTCTCCTACTTCATCCCAACTTGTTGGTGATCTACATTTTCGCCCGTATAAAGCTTCGTATGGTGGCATGCCGATACTGGAATGATAGTTGTTGTTGTAAGAGAATTCAATCAACGGCAAATGGTCGTCCCAACTTCCTGCAAAATCGATTGCACAACTGCGCAACATGTCTTCAATTGTTTGAATTGTCCTCTAACTCTGGCCATCAGTCTGCGGGTGGTACACCGTGCTCATATTCAACTTCGTGCCAAGGCATTCCTGAAATTACTTCCAGAATCTCGAGTTAAATCGGGGATCTCTTTCTGAAACTATTGATACGGGTACTCCATGCCTCAGTAGGATTTCGCGCACATACAGATGAACCAACTTGTCCAGTGACGACTTCTCGTTTATTGGAAGGAAATGCGCCGACTTCGTAAGACGATCAATTATAACCCATATTGTGTCATGCCCGGATTTCATTCGCGGTAGTCCTACTATAAAGTCCATAGCGATATTTTCCCATTTCCATTCTAGAATCTTCAGGGGCTGAATTAATCCGCTTGGTCATTAATGTTCTGCCTTCACCTTCTGACAAGTATAACACTTCGCAACCCATTCTGCCACGTCTCGCTTCATATTTGGCCACCAAAAGTTCTTCTTTAAGTCTCGATACATCTTGGTGCTTCCCGGGTGGATTGAAAATTTCGAATTGTGGGCTTCATGGAGGATCTCATTCTTTAATTCAGGTACATGAGGAATCCATATTCTGGAAGAGAACCTTAGTATCCCTTGCTCATCCCTTTGAGAGTATTAATCTCCTCTCCAGATAACTGATTCTTCTCTTTCTCCATTACTTCTTCTTGACATTTCTTTATCTTTTCTACTAGTGTTGGCTGAAAGTTCATTGCACGACAAACTTCCTCAACTTTTCCGCAAGCACAAAGTTCCAGTTCAAATCTCTCGATTTCTTCTGATAACTCTTTTGATGTTATCATCATATTCAGTCTCTCCTTCCTACTCAGAGCATCGACCACTACATTCGCCTTTCCAGGATGGTAATTTATCGAACAGTCATAGTCCTTGATTAATTCCAGCCATCTCCTCTGCCTCATATTGAGCTCTTTCTGAGTAAAAATGTACTTTAAACTCTTGTGATCCGTGTAGATTTCACACTTCTCTCCGTAGAGGTAATGTCTCCAAATCTTAAGTGCGAACACTATGAAAGCTAGTTCCAAGTCATGCGTCGGGTACTTTAACTCATGCGGTTTTAATTGTCTTGACGCATATGCGATCACTTTACTGTGTTGCATCAACACACAACCCAAACCCTTATGTGAAGCGTCCCTGAAATTACAAAGTTCCCTTGATCATCTGGTAGTACTAACACCGGAGCTGTTACCAACTTCTGCTTCAACTCTTGAAAGCTATCCTCACATTCTGCACTCCATTCAAACTTTTGATTCTTTCTGGTTAACTTGGTCAAGGGCGTGGCGATTTTTGAAAAATCCTTGACAAACCTTCTGTAGTATCCTGCCAATCCTAGAAAACTTCGCACTTCCGTAGGAGTCTTTGGCCTCTCCCAACTAATAACTGCCTCAATCTTTGCCGGATCCACTTTAACTCCTTCATTTCCAATGACATGCCCCAAAAATTGGACTTCCTTTAACCAAAACTCACATTTGGTAAACTTGGCATACAACTTCTCTTGTCGAAGTATTTCCAATGCTATCCAGAGGTACTGCTTATGTTCTTCTTCCGACTTAGAATAAATAAGGATGTCATCAATGAATACCATGACAAATTTGTCCAAATACTTCTTAAATACTCGATTCATCAGATCCATAAATACGGCCGGAGCATTGGTCAGTCCAAACGGCATTACTAAGAATTCATAATGCCCATATCTGGTCCTGAATGCGGTCTTGGGAATATCTTCTTCTTTGATATTTAATTGATGGTATCCCAATCTCAAGTCAATCTTTGAAAAGCATTTTGCTCCCTTCAACTGGTCAAAAAGGTCATCTATTCTTGGTAGCGGGTAGCGGTTCTTGATCGTTACCTTATTCAACTCCCGATAATCTATGCATAGTCGCATACTCCCATCTTTCTTCTTTACAAACAGAACAGGTGCTCCCCATGGCGACGTACTTGGTGTATCACTCCTTTATCCAACAATTCTTGCAGCTGGCTCGCCAACTCTTTCATTTCTACTGGTGCCATCCTATATGGGGCCTTTGAAAATGGTTCCGTACCTGGAGCAAGGTTGATCTCGAACTCGATTTGTCGATCTGGTGGTAAGCCTGGTAGTTCGTCGGGAAACACATCCGGGAACTCGTTAACTACAGGGATATCTTCCATGCTGGGGCTGCCTTTTTCTGAATCTACTACATAAGCTAGGATCGACTCACAACCTTTTCTAAGTAGCTTCTTAGCCTGAACAATTGTAAGAAATAGTTGCTCTTGCATCTGCCCCTTAAATACTACCTTCTCTCCACTATTTCTCTTTAAATACACTTTCTTGGTCTTACAATTAATCTGAGCGCTATTCTCTCCTAACCAATCCATTCCTAAAATTATATCAAACTCTCCCAACTTGAAGAGTATCAAGTCGGCTGAAAACTTATACCCCGAAATATCAATCTCACACTTTGGACAAAATTGATTCACAGGAATCTTCTCTTGGTTCGCAATTACAACATTTACTACCTCACTCATAATCATTTTCTCACATTGAAGCTTATCAACAAAAGATTCTAATATGAAAGATCTTGTTGCTCCCGAATCAATCAATACTTTAGCTTTGACATTATTGAGTAAAAGTGTACCTGCTATCACCTCAGAATTCTGAACAGCATCCTTCATCTTCAGATCAAATGTCGTTGCTGTTGCTTGCGGGGTTGGTGCGGGTGGTGGCGGTAATGCCAATACCTCAGCTGGCACGCTTGCACTGGTACTTGCCACGTTCATTAAAGCTTTGACTGGTATGGTTGCCTTGCACTCCCTAGCTATGTGTCCAGTCTTCCCACACTTGTAACACGTAACTCCTGGCTTTGGCATCTTGCACTCATTCGCCAAATGTCCCTTCTGATTGCACCTATAACATATCATGCTCAGCTTATTACACACTCTGAGGTGCCTTCTTCCACAGTGCTTGCATTCTGGCCTCTGGAACCTGTTTTCTCCAACTTGCCCTTGGCTTGCCTGATTGTTCCCCGTCGATTCTTGCCTTTTACCCAAATTTCCTTTCTTTTGAAAATTTCCGCCCTTCTGGAATCCGATCCTCTTTACATTTCGATCTTGTGAACTTCCCACTTCAGACTTTTCTCCATAAAATGGAACCTTCCTCTTCTTGTTATCCCTCTCCTTCCTTGACTGCATCCCATTATTCTCAATCAGAGCAGCTTTCTGTACTACTCCCGCATAAGTTTCAAGCTCAAACATAGCCACTCTATCTCTGATCCAAGGCTCCAATCCTTGCTGAAATTTCTTTGTTTTTTCCTCCTCAGTGCTGGTATACTTTGTCACAAACCTTGACAACTTAGTGAACTTCTTCTCATACTCCAATACAGTCATGTTCCCTTGCTTCAACTCAAGAAATTTAAGCTCCATCTGATTCTGCATGTACTTAGGGTAATACTTGTCCAGAAATAACTTCTTAAATCTCTCCCAAGAAACCTGCTGAGTGACTTCCATAGCTTTTACTGATTCCCACCAATAGATGACTTCTCCCTTCAAGAAGTAAGTAGCATACGATGTCTTCTGATCGTCTGCTAACTGTACCAACTCAAAAGCCCTTTCCATCTCCTTGATCCATGTGTTAGCTATCACTGGATCAGTGGTATCATGAAATTCAGGTGGATTCACATTCTGAAAAGCCTTGAAAGTGACAATTTGTCTAGGTGGTACAGGTGGTTTAGGTGGTTGGTGTGGCTCACGGTTATCTTCGTTTTCAATTCGTTGTTGAAGAGTTAGTTGTTATTGAGCTATAGCATTGGTCTGCTGTTGCAAGGTTTCCAGTAATCAAAGAATGTTTGGGTCTGTGGTGGATGTGGTTGTTGGGTTCTTCTTTTTGGGAGGCATGATCCTGAAATAAGAGTTGTGTCAAAACATATATGAATGATAAAATGATTCGAGGGTATCGCATGGCATTCTTATTTTACATATGGGGTCAAGTTTCCAAATTAAGCAGATATGATGATGAAAATGTAAAATAACAGTTGTGAGCAAATGGAACAATAGCACATAATTATTGAAATTTTAAAGGTCACAATACATAGGATTAGGACAAAGTCTGATTCTAGGAATAACAGGCTTATTTAAAGGAAACAACGGAAACAACTGGGGATTCCACAGAGTCTGATAGTACAACAACATGAAAGGTAAATGGAAAGAACTAAGGCTCCACTCCATCTGAACAGGGCTTGGTAGTCTTTTCCTCTCGAAGCGTCTTCACAATGCTCTGGAGCTCATCCGCCACCATCTGAATGACATACTGGCTGGTGCGGTCCCGGTGCGCTGGCATCTTCTCAAGCTTAGTGTTGACGTACTGAACCAAGGTCTCAAGTCTCGCAGTCATCTGCTCTTTGGGCTTCCCTTCGTAGTTTCAGCTGTCCGGATACACGTTCTTCAGTCAGTCTATCAGTCGGTCGTACTTGCCCTGAAGCATGTCGAACTCGCGCCTCAACTCAGCATACACCGTGAAAGCAATACTGTCGTCCAAACCAGAGGATGATGAGGAATGCGCCCTTTGCTGACAACCAATAAGAGGAGTATTAATAATAAATTTACTTATCCTACTCTCTCGCATATTATCTATAACCTACACACATATCCTATAACCTATTTGGGCTGTCCAGGGACTCTAAACCGTAGCTCTGATACCAAAACCTGTAACGCCCCCAACTTAAACAGCAAATTAAATATAACTATTACAACATTTTTAAAAGAAGAATACACAACCAACTCCTAGATCTTACAGTTTAGGGTTTGGAACAGCCCAACACTACCAACTATTACATCTGATTTTAAATACCGAGTCCTCACACAAACTATTATTACTTATTCTACCTGAGCTCGAACATAAGCATCAGCATCACAGGTCTTACGGGCAGTCTGCTTGAATCTAACCATAGCTGCTAGCTGTAATATCAGGATAAAGCAAGAAGTGAGCCAAATGCTCAACAAGTGCTAACAGTACGATACAAAACATAAATCGAGATATAAATTAAAGAATGTCAATGGGAAGACATAATCTGAGATAACGAGAGATAAAACATTGGGTAATGGCATCATTTTTACTTGTATCAAAACAAATTTCAAAAATCCTGTCTTAATCAAAATCATTTTAGGACGCTACGGATTACAGCCGGTGATCAGCCGCGAAGTAATCCCGAACCTCGCTGGGTTCTAAAATATTAATGGGAATCCCTAGGAAACTTTTAAGCCTAATATAATTGTGGAAAGAACTCGCGTCTCAGTCCAGATCCACCATTCAAAGAAAACATTTATCCCCCTTTGGGACTGAAAACCCATATTTTATTCATTTCAAAAAAAACTGATGCCGAATTAAGACAAAATCTCTTTTTACAGTAAACATCTTTATCAAGGGATTATATATCAACTCGAAATACGGGAAATATGGTATTAAATCTCAGGGCCACGATTCACAAAACTATACTCTATTAAAGTAACTAAATGGTTTTCATATATCAAAGTTTGGACAAGGGAATTTAGTGAGGCTATTGGATATCATGAAGGGAAATGCCAAATTGGGCTTAAAGCAATGGTTTCTCATCAAGGTTCAAGTGCTGGATCTTCAAAGATGTAAGCTTCATGAATACTAAGGGTGTTAAGGTATGAAGATATGATTTTTAGCTCAGGATATATCAGAATTGTCAAGCTTTAGGATAGGAAAGAGGGGTATCAATCAATGAGGGATCACTTTGATAAGTATCTGACTTTCAGGGTTCAAGGTAAGGTTCCATAGGGGTTCAAGTATCAGGATGAGATATCAATACTTAGGAATCATCAGCATGTTAATCAAGAGAATCAACTAAGAGTGGTAACTACCCTTTCCTTTATCATGGCATTCAAATTAGTTTAGTATCCTATCATGAATAAGACTTTTGAACTACTTGCTATACGTACTCGAGGGTTCATGGCATTTCTATATGATTCAAAGATAAACGTAAGATACGCTTGATTTAATATATCAAATGACAGGGATAGTTGTAGCAATGTATGAGTTATTAGCAGTAAATACGAAGGTCAAGTTGAATCACTTGCCTTGAGAAAGGCTGGTCTGGTCTGACTGGTAGGAGCAACTGGAGCTTCACTCGACCTTTATGGCAAGTTTTCCCTCGTCTCGAGATCCTACATAAATAATAATCCTCATTATAATATATTCTCACTAACTTAACCTATTTACAACCCGAAATTAAACACGGATGGCACTTAGGCCTATATGCACCTAATTTTATATTCACTTTTAAATTACGAAAGTACACACATAGCCACATAATCACATATCATATATTAATACCAATAACACCATATATACCATAATGCAACACTAGGCTTGGATGATCTCGACTCACAACTTAAGTCACTTGGTCGCTAAACTAGACAAGGTCTTCTAATTTTGGCTTCCTAACTTGATGTGCCTTTCCTAAACTATCCAAAACCTATTGACCCTCACTTGTGCCTTTTGCTCTACTGACCTTATACTATCTTACAACTATGGTGGTCGACCTAATACTCACTTCTAAGTATTCTAAAACTATGCGATAAGTGAAAGTGATCACTGGTGCAAATTTCAGAATGACAACTATGGTTTCTTGAGTGCATTAGACACTCTTAAACTACAAGTTTTCCTTCAAAACTTTTACAAAAGTCTCTCCGGACCTAAGGGCATCTCAAAAACTTGATGTGGCTCAAGGGCCTGGCTTGGGCCTTCTTGGGCCTAAGCTAAAAGTCCAAGGTTCCCTTGTTTTTCTGGGCAGAAAATGCCCTGACTTGAATTAACTTGTGACACATGGTTCTAACTCATATCCTTTGAAATATGGTTGGAAAAACTTCTCTGACACTCCCTCTAACTAAGGCCAGACAGGTCCTAATGAGGGCCTACCCATGACATGGTCAAATCTCCCTATTTCTAAGGTGCAACAAAACTGTCCCCTGCTGGACAGATTTTGTTATTCTACTTGTGCACCTAACCAAATGACATGCAAACCTCCAACCAACACCTAAAACCATTTATATACTCCCAATACTAACTTCTGGTGGCTTGGGCCTCAAAGTGCACATCAATGACATGATCAAAACTCACTCTAAACCTCAGGGTTCTAAACTGATTTTCTGCAGAAACTATAACTCTCCTTTCTCCAAGGTTTTGACTTGACAAACTCAACTACCAACATCCCAATACTCAAACCAAGACTTAAACATGGTAATCTACTGAACTAACTCCCTTATTCTCAAAATAACCTTGGGTGAGATCATCCTTACCTAAGGTACAATTATGGCAAAACAAAAGAAACTACACTTCACAAATCACAAATCTTCATGCTTTTGAAACAACAAGATATGCATTTTTATAAAAGATAACCATGAATTATTACCATGCAACAAGAAGCATAAATCAATATTAACACATTATTCCTACTGAAATTAAGGCTCACTAATAAAATCTTTCCAAATAATCAAAATCTTACAACATTCTAAGAGAAATCCACATGCATGCATGCCTTCGGGTTTTGCAAACCAAAACAACACATTTTCTACATATATTCTATCATAAAATTGACATGCAAGCCTAGAATAAGCTATACCTAGATGATCACTTAGCATGCAAAGAGTTTTATCAAATTTTCACCACAAAATTCAAGTCATTATCACATAAACATGCAAAAATTGATTTAAGCAACAAGAATAGTCTTAAGGACCATTCATTCGGCTCCCATATGGTCATGGCCAAATGAAATGGATGGGAATGGCCATTTAATCATCAAGAGTTTCCCTCTCAAGACTTGGCACTTCTCCATTCCTTTTAGTCCTCTAAAAAACAACCCTAAACTCACAAGAATCATGGTTGTACTTTGAGTTTCAACTAGAACCTTAACATGCAACTTCAAAACTTAAACTTTCTATTCAAAACTCTTTGAAATATGAATGATCATGGTATCGGAAATAACATTTACTTGTATAAAGAGTAGAAGCTTGGTTGATGAATGAAGAAAAATGGGGAGGGGTGGTTCTCGGCTAAACCCGAGAGTGAGTGGGGGGGGGAAGGAGGGCCGAGAGGAGGGAGAAGGGAGGGAGGAGAGATTGAGGTGTGGGTGGAGTATGAAAATGATCATGACACTTTGCTTGTTTTATGGTATTTGATTTGACAAAATTTGAGTGGAAAGGAGAATTGACAAGACTATCCCTCCACTTATACTTGGTTCATTTTGCATGCAAGGGTAAAGAAGGACATTGGCTAGAAAAATAAGAGTTAGTGGGGTTGGAATTGTCCTCTTTGTCCTTGAAAAGAATGAGAGGGTGGTTTGCATGCAAGGGCTTTTTTGTAATTTGCTAAATATGACAACTAAAATTTATAATGATTTATTTTTATAAAATAAAATACAAGTTCAAAAATTATAAAATTTATACCATAAAATAACTTGGATTTTTAGAGACTTTATAAAATCATTTTCAAAATTTGTGAACAAAATACCTTTTAAAAGAAAAATTTTCCAAGGCTTAGAATATTCCTTATAAATCAAAAATAAAGCAATTAAATAAACTTTTGCTTTGAAAAATCATATACTACATAAAGCAAATTTATAATGCAGAAATTTTCACTCACACAAACGTACAATCATTGAATATATTTCATTCGGCTTTAATATTATACCAAATCCACAAATAATATTACACGAAAATACCGGTTGTAACACGGGGTACGGTCTATGAAGGTGTAAGAGGCCATTGGTGACAGTCCATCCATGCATGAGTGGCCGGGTAACGGTCTAGCGCGAGGTCCTAATGCGGCCAGGGTGATGACCGGTGAGGAATTCATCCATCTACAGTAGAAAAGGTTACTTAATGGGCATCTTTTCCTGATCAGCAAGATATCGGGTTTATGCCAAAATTCATTTCTTTTCAAATTCATTGGATATTACAACTCTGTCCATACTTTACATAACAGAGGTTTTCAGGAAATATATGAGAGATATATATGGGTATATATATCGGGACTTAATGAAGTATCTCGTAACTTCATTTCTTTCAAATGATATTTCAAAGATTGAATCTATTCAAGTCTTATCTTGTAGTCCTATCTATGTGATGAACTTTTGAAACTGATTATAACTTGAACGGTGGTAGTTCAAGTAGTATTTGGAAAAGATATAAGTATATTGGACTATCTTGTAACTTCATCTTTTCAACTTATATCTAGTTAATGATTATCTTATGCATGACAAAGATTTTTAGAAAAACGTTGAAACAAGGTTAGATATATGAGATCACCTTGCAACGATATTTTTATACAGTTATAAACTGGAACCCTATACATATTATATATATACTGATTATTTTACGACTTGGTCGCGTTAAAATATCAAACTTGGTTCATTTCTTCTTGACCAAGACTTTCATGAGTACTATGAGAATGCTCATATATTGTAAATGATTATACATATTATTTCGGTGGGCTTGTTGTTCACCCTTGCTTTCTTCTTTCATCACACAACAATAGATAGACAAGATGAACAGGACCAAGCTCCCAATTCGTGAGCGGATAGGAAATGTTCCGCAGTTTCCTGTAGGCGTTGATGACGTTGTGGCTGAGGTAGGAACTACCAATAGGCTAGGCTTTCAACTTTTGATGTGTCAGACTTATGTATATTTATGAATTGTAATAATGGCAAAGAATATGTAAATTTATTCAGAAACCCTTTTGAGGTGTAATGGCTCATAATTGTGGAATAAAATGACTTGTGTTATTTTTGGATATTCATATTTGAGACTATACCTTGTGGTGTGTGTGTATATTGTGGGGTCACAGTACGCAGTAGTTGGTTGATTATTAAGATTAAGTATTATTAAGGGAAATGGAACTCGTGACAACCTGGATCCCCGACCCCGGATTTGGGGGTGTTACAATGATCCTGAACTGTAATTTACCTTTCCTGAATAATCTTGACAACTTCCTTCATCTGTTATACTAACTCTGGTCTAAGTATCTTACGTTTTATAACTGTATCCTAATTTCCTTTAAAATTAATGGCACAAACACATATCATATTTTAGACGGTCTGAATCGTTCTTTCATTTTGGTCATTAGTCTACGGATAATAAGTTGTACTAATATTAAACTTGTTTCCCACATATTCTTGAAAACTTCTCCAAAATCTTAAATTGAATCGTGGATCTCGGTCAGATATAATAGACACGGGGACCTTGAAGACTGTGTAATATACTGTCTAGCAAGCATTATAACTTGGTATTTTATAAACCAAGTAAATTTAGATGTTTTACTTAGGAAATAGGTTTTACATTTTCAGAAAGCAAAAGAGAGAGAGATCTTCATCTGCGTGAAACACTGTAAACCGCAGCTGTGAGATTACTTTGTAATCGTCACATATAATTTCTTTAATAAAAAACCTCAGGTAGCAAGTCGAAAAACAAACCACCTGAAAATTTTAAATATCTGTGGTCAAATTTTATCTCCCAAGTACAGATTATTGTAAAAATGTTAATTTGTATTTAACTCCCGCTACAAATCAACCTAAGTTGATTATTAGTGGATAACACTACCCAAGCTTCCCGTATCACCAATTTCATCATTTAATTACCAAAACAAAGTACCAAATTCACAAGTTTATGAACCCTAGTTTCTATTTGGGTTATCCATGACCCAGTTATAATTTTTAACCCATTTACCATATCAAACCCCTATTTACTATAATTAATACCATTGCAACCAACATTTCAACTAATCAACCACAATTTATAACTAAAATTAGTCTCCTTGTCGTACTTATATCCTTACTAATTAAATTCAACTAAAATTAAATTAAACCAGTAAGAGAGAGTAGTAATTACC